>NC_142884.1:51424249-51575764 GCF_051225735.1 Oryctolagus cuniculus | reverse complement strand
CGGTCCCGCGGCGCCCCCTGCGCGCCCAGCTCCCTCTGTCCATGCCCGGGGCCGGGCGCTGCCCGGAGCCCGCGCCTCCTGCGCGGGGACTCGGCTCCGCGCCGCGACCAGCAGGGCCCGGGTCGTCACGCAGTCCCGGGAGGAGGCGCAGGGAGCCAGCCGGAGCGAGCGAGCCAGAGGGCGCCCGACGTCCCCGGCGAGTTCGGCGCGGCTCCGGGCGCTCCCAGCCCTCCTCCCGGCGCGCCGCGGCCGCCGCCGCTCTTAAAGGGCCAGTGCGCGCTCGGCGCACCGAGCCGGCGGGGGTCGGGGGCGGGACCCAAGCCCAAGGTTTCCCAGCAGCAGGTGCTAGCCGCGGAGCCCCGGCAGGTGGGCGGCTCCTTTACTCCTCCCCGCGGGCGGGAAACCTCCACAGCCCACCGCGCGCCGCTCGCATCCTGGCTTCCTGGGAGCGGGTTGATCTCCGAGGCGACACTCCGCGGAGCGAGAGCGCACGGAAGGCGGGTGGTCTGCCCGCGGGGAGAAGTGAGGACTCTTCCTCTCGCAGGGTGATGGGGGGCAGGGGTGGGGGGGATACAAGCCAGAGGGGGCGTGACAGAGGGTCGGGGGAGGGATCCAGAGGTCCTGTTTCAGAACAAACTGCAAATTGGTTTGTCCCGGATTTTTTTTCCCCTTCCCAAAAGCCCCAGGTGTATTTGGCCCTTTGGTGACTGCTCAGTCACCAAGTGAGGGGACGGGCGCCTCGAGTGCACGGTGCGGCGTCCAGGACCCAGCGGGATTACATAGACACGGTTCGAACCCCGCTTCTGCTTCTTACCTGCGGCGGGGGCGGGGGCACACGAATCTTTCTGGACCTCCATTTCCTCATCGGGAAGGAGGCGGAGAGAGGCTCCCGGTGCCTGGTCTGGCACACAGTAGGTGCCCAACCTTCGGCCGCCCTTGGCTGTCCCTGAGGTGGACCGTGAGGGCCGACCCTCCCTCGAAGCCTGGAGGGCTGGACGGAAGTCTGTTCTGGGGGAACCTTCGATCGGCTCCGGTGTGGATGCACCAGGCTCGCCGGGGGGTCTGGGCCGCGCGTGCAGACCAAGGGCAGCCCGGGGGGGGGGGGGGGGGGGCTGGGGCAGGAGGACCGCAGCCTCACAGCTTCTCTGCAGCCTAGGAAGTGAGCGCTTTCTTCCCAAGGGCTGTGCTCTCTGGGGCAGGCCTGGGTGCCCCGGAGGTGGGGAGACCTGGCAGCCACCCTGGAAATGGCCAGGTGGAGAAGAGCCCTAGCAGTGGGCCTTACCTGGCAGGGTAAGGGAGGAAAGCCTGGGGTGATTGCATTCCTTCGGGCTGCCTAATTACCCACCCCCACCCCCGGGGGGGAGTCCCTCATCTGGGGAACAAGTTTCTTTTTCTAAAAAAGATTTATTTATTTGAAAGGCAGAGTTACAGAGAGGTAGAGGCAGAGAGAGAGGCCTTGTTCACTCCCTAAATAGCCTCAACAGCTGGAGCTGTGCCGATCAGAAGCCAGGAGCCAGGAGCTTCTTCCGGGTCTCCCATGCGGGTACAGGGGCCCAAGGACTTGGGCCATCCTCTGCTGCCTTCCCAGCGCATTAGCAGGGAGCTGGATGGGAAGTAGAACCGGGACTTGAACCATAAGGGATGCTGGCACTGCAGGTGGCGGCTTTACTTGCTAGGTCACAGTGCCGGCCTTGGGAACTGGTTTCTTCATTCTCTACTTTGCAATTTCCTTTTGGGACAGTGGTCTTCAGGAATGGACAACAACAGGGCTGTCTCTGGGTAACTGCGTGTACTGGGGTCGGGGGAGCATTTGGCAGAGCTGTGAGGCTGCCACTTGGAATGCAAGCACCCAGAGTGCCTGGGTTCAAGTCCTGGTCCTGGCTCTGCTCCCACTTCCAGCTTCCTGGTAACGTACCCTTGGGGAGGTAGCAGGTGATGCTTCAAGTGTTTCGGTCCCTGTAACCCAAAGTGGGAGACCCCAAATGAATTCCCAGCTCTGGCCTGGGCCTGGACAAACCCCAGCTGTTCTTGCAGGCATTTGGAGAGTGAGCCTGTGGAAGATCTCTCTTTTCTGCTGTTTTGTTTACTTAAAAAAGTTTGGGGCCCATTGTTGTGGCTTAGTGGATGAAACTGCCACCTAAGATGCCATCATTCCCTATGTGTTTGTGTCCTGGCTGCTACACTTCTGATCCAGCTCCCTGCTAATGGCCTGGGGAAAGCAGTGGAAGATCAGTCAGGAGTTTGGCTCCTACCACCCATGTGGGAGACCCGGATGAAGTTCCTGATTTCAGCCTGGCCCAACTCCGGCCATTGCGGCCACCTGGGGAATGAACCAGCTCATGGAAGATCGAGCTGTCGATCTGCCTTTCAAATCAATCTATCTTTTTTTTTTTTTTTTTTTGACAGGCAGAGTGGACAGTGAGAGAGAGACAGAGAGAAAGGTCTTCTTTTTTCCGTTGGTTCACCCCCCAATGGCCGCTGCGGCCAGCGCGCATCGACCGGTGCACCACGCTGATCCGAAGCCAGAAGCCAGGTGCTTCTCCTGGTCTCCCATGCGGGTGCAGGGCCCAAGCACTTGGGCCATCCTCCACTGCTCTCCCGGGCCACAGCAGAGAACTGGACTGGAAGAGGAGCAACCGGGACAGAATCCAGCACCCCGACTGGGACTAGAACCAGGGGTGCCGGCGCCACAGGCGGAGGATTAGCCTAGTGAGCCACGGCGCTGGCCAAATCAATCTTTAAAAAAATTAAAAACAAATTTTAAAAAGTTTGGGTTTATGGGGCTACCTAATAAAATTAGACAGGAGCACTGGAACCCCATGGGCAACATTTAAAAATTTATTTATTTGAAAGGCAGAGTTATGGAGAGGGAAAGACAGTGATCTTCCATCTACTGGTTCACTTCCCAAGCGGGTACAGCACAAAGCCAGGAGCCTGGAACTTCATCCAGGTCTCCCAGGTGGATGGCAGAGCCCCAAGCATTGGGGCCACCCTCTGCTGCTTTCCCAGGCATTAGCAGGGAGTTGGATCGGAGGTGGAGCAGCCAGGACTCGAACTGCTCATATGGGATGCTAGTGGCTTAACCCACTGCACCACAATGCCCGGCTGCCATGGCCAGCAATTTAGAGTGGGGCCATCCTGCCTTGAGGAAATATCTTCTCTGATCGGATGTTGAGACTGCCCTACAGGTGCCGAGGGGCTGCAAGGAGGGGTTGTGTATTCATGTGTCACCAGGTAGGTTGCTACCAAGCTGGCCAGCAGCCAGGCCCAAGGGGACCAGTGGGACTGAGGTGTGCCTTTCCATCATCTGGCTTTAAACATGAGCCTCGTTCTGCCAACACCCCCCAACACACACTTTCTTTCCTGGGAGTCTTTTTTTGTTTGTTTGTTTTGACAGGCAGAGTGGACAGTGAGAGAGAGACAGACAGAGAAAGGTCTTCCTTTGCCGTTGGTTCACCTTCCAATGGCCACCGTGGCCGGCGTGCTGCGGCCGGTGCACCGTGCTGATCCGATGGCAGGAGCCAGGTACTTATCCTGGTCTCCCATGGGGTGCAGGGCCCAAGCACTTGGGCCATCCTCCACTGCACTCCCTGGCCAGAGAGCTGGCCTGGAAGAGGGGCAACCGGGACAGAATCTGGTGCCCCAACCGGGATTAGAACCCTGTGTGCCGGTGCCGCAAGGCAGAGGATTAGCCTAGTGAGCCGCGGCACCAGCCATTCCTGGGAGTCTTCTAATGGCAGCCCAGACATGGCCTTTCACAGGGCGGTTTCACTCTGAGACCCTGATGTGTCAGGGACTGTACAGAACGCTCTGCATTTGAAGCCGGGTCACTGGGTTCCTGTCCCAGCCTGATTTTTTTTGGCAATCTCCAGGGAGTTATTCTCCTCTTAGGGTTTGTAAAGGAGGGTGCCAAGCCAGGTAGTAGCCAGGGTCTCTTGTTCAGTGGCCTTGCTGTGGGCTGGAACTGGGCCCAGGAGCCTCCACCCCCAGCTGCTCCTACTCCGAGCCTGAGGGCCCCTCAGGCGTGCACCAGGCCCTCCATCAAAGGTGAGGCAGGCCTTGGGACTCCTGGTGCCAAGAGAAGGAATAAAGAAACAAGCCGAGGTGGTTTCCCTCTCCCTGGAGACAAAGCTGGGGTGGTCTGGAGAGGCGCTGGGAGAGTGGGGAGTGCCAGGGGGAAAGAGGCCAAGATGCTCACTCCCCCGCCCTGCGGGAACAGCGCAGGACACGGGGCCACATGTGTGGACTGTGCTCTCCCTGGTGGGAGAACACCCCTCCAGGCGCGTCTCCACCACGCCGGCCGCGCTGTCTCCTGGGTTCTGCGGCACATCTCCTCTTTTGGAAGCATCCTGGCGCTTGTGCACGGTCAGCGGGAGTCGTGCTGAGTGTGCTGGGTGCCCGCCAGGCCCCTCCCCTGAGTAGCTCCTGCTTCCTCCACCTCCATTGAAGAGCCCGTCGTTATTGATCTTGGCCCATTTCTCCAAGTTGCCGCTGCTCTAATTCCATCCGCAACCCAGAGGGAGGCCTGGAGCCACGTCCTCCCCCCAGCCCAGACTGGCCGGGTCAGTCTTCCTGGGCTTGCTCCGGAGGTCTCTTATCATATTTGCCCTTCCCCAGCAGACAGAGTGCCCGTGTTTCAGGGCGTGCAAAGCTGGGATGGCACTTGGTCTCCGTGTACCCTGCCCGCTTCCCAACAGCCAGAGCCAGGCCGATCCCCCTCCCCGTGCCCGGTTCAAGGCCAGGTCCGCAGTGGACCTCGGTAGCGTGGGCTGCACAGCCACAGCTGGCATGCTGCTTACAGGCCAGGAGGAAGCACAGTTTGGCTTCCTCTCCCTCTCCTGGGTGACCCCAAAAGCCAAAGAACCAACTGCTTGGCAGCAGGAGTCAGCCGACCCGCATGGTGGGGGTGGGGGAACAAGGCCCCAGAGCTATTTTCCATGTCAGGAAAGGCAGAGTTGTGGGGTCACAGCAGGAGTCAGAGCGACAGACTCCCTCTCCCCCAGCTTCTACCTCAGGTCCTGGAGAGCCCAGAGCCCAAGCCTGGCCAGGTGGCAGTGTGCAGGCTGTGTGTGGGCTGCACTTGGGCAGGGGCTGAGTCCGGGGCTCAGTAGGACCTGGTCTACGCTGAACACCTGGGATGAGGGGACACTGGGAGGAGGACACGAGATGTTCTGTAAAGGACTCAATGCTAGGGCGGGAGAGGGTCTGGGTGTCTGTGCTTGCTCTGATGAGGAGGGGGCTGCCGACCCCCGCCACGCGCCCAGCTCTGGGCTCCCCGTGACGCCCCAGGAGCAGGCCTGGTGGCCTGGGTGACCTCAGCAGGACTGAGGCATCACTGATTTCCCTCGAGGCTGCCGGGAGGGCCGTGCACTGACACACAGCTGGCGCGGGCGGGGCCGAGGAGAGGCAGAAGCAGGCCAGAGCAAGGTCCAGAGGAAGAAATCCCAGGTTTTATTTGCTGAACATAATCTAAAAGTACAACATAAAACTACTTCTTCACCTGGCACCAGAAATCCTTTGTCCTGGTGAGGGCTCCCCCCCACCTGCCCCTGGGCGCCACCTGGGCCTCCCTCCACCTGCCCCCCAGACATCTGAGGCCATGGGCAGGACAGCACCGACCTGCAGCGGCGCCTCGCGGCTGCTTTGGGAGAGCCAAGGGGAAAGCCAGAGGTCACTGAGCGTTGGAGGGCTGGCTTCCAGCCACAGCCAGGCCAAAATGAAACATCTGCTCTGCTTCCCAGGCACCTGGCTGAGCCACACATTAGCGCCTCGTACCTTGGCCCTGAAGTGGCCTCTGCAGGCACGGGAGGGGGTGAGATTAAAAGTAAATAAATACAAGTGATGGACTTCAAGGAAGGGGGGTGAGGGACCCAGCAGAGCCTGCCTTGTCCAGGAATGAGCCGGTGCAGGACGGTTTTAAAAGCCCTGGTGTGAGGCCAATGGCATCAAAATGCAAACCGCTGAAGTGGGCTGGGGCAAGCTGGGAGGAACCACAATGGGGATTCTGGCAGAGTGTGGGTGGGTTGACCCAGTGACCCTCCAAATTTATTTATTTTTTTGGTATGAGCCACAGAGCAAGAATTGGGATGCTCAGGTTGCCCTCTACTGGTGATTTCTGGGAATGACCACGTACACAGCATCCAACCAGTACCCAAAAGGGCCAGGAGAGAATTGGTCCCGGCACATCTACACCTTCCGCCAGACCGGAGGCTGACTGGGGCCTCCCAGCGGGAGGCACAGAGCTCGTCCCCTGACTTCGGCCGGCTCCTTCGCCCACGGCGGCCTGCAGAGGGGCCGAGGACTCGCAAGGACACTGGGGCTCACTTCAAAGGCATCGAGAAGAACTTGTTCCCCGACTTGCAGCGCACCTGCTCGGTGAGCACACGCAGCGGCACCTCGGCGTCCTCAAACTCGTCCACGATCTCCTAAGGACAGTGAGGTGAGGGGCACCCTGGGCAGCAGGGCACTGCTCCCTCCCCCCCAGAGACCCAGGGCTCAGCAGCCCGCTGAGGGCACCCCGTCGTCTGTCTGCACAGGTGAGGACAGGGGAGCTCAGGGCCCCAAGTGACGGACAGCAGCAAGACCAGGGCAAGGACCCGGGTCTGCAGGGCCCAGAAACCGGGGCTCTTTGCCATCTCCCCCATGATCAGGCCAAGAGCGGGGTGGCTGCGTGATGGCCCACAGACTGTCTCTGGCCTTCACATGCTCTGTGTGGCTTGCAAAATGTGACAGCTGGGAGTTACACAATAGAACGTGCCTGTCTGGCTTCTCTCAGGAAACAGAAGTGCTGGCAAGGCCAGGCCCACATTCCTGTGTGGCGCGCTCCCCACTCCCTCCCCTGCCAGAGGTGGAGGATCAGTGCCACTCGCCCCTGCACACACACGGTTGGTTCTCCTCCAAGGGCACTGGTAGGAAAGCAAAACTCTCAACTACTTATCAAAATCTGACAGGCTCCGAGGGCAGGCTGTCCCTCACTTCCAAGCCCTGGGCCTGTGGGTGAGGGGCCGGGCCTGCAGGGGAGCCTGCAGCCTCCTCACAGGGCTCTAGAGCACGGCTTCTCAAACTGCACCGTGCACACCAATCCCCAGAGAGCTCGTTAACACGCACTCCAATCTGCTAGGTCTGGGGGCCGAGCCGTGCCCGTGAGGAGCTCCCACGTGATGCTGCCGGTCCAGGGCCCACACCTTGAGGAGCAAGGCAGGTGGCAGTCCAGACGTCTGGCCCACCCCTCGTGGGCCCAGGGCCCTCTCAGTCCTACCCACCTGCAGTTCCCGCAGGCACTGCCCTTCCAGCTGGACACGGGCGTCACCCACACACCAGGCCAGACTGATGTGGAAGGAAGGGTCCTGAGGAGGAAAAGTAGGGAGGCAGTGACCATCCGCATGCCATGGCCCACCCAGCTGTCACTGAGGCCAGGGGTCCCTGCCTGTAGGAGCCCAGACCTTCCACAGACCTTGGCTTGGATCTTGTAAGGGACCAAACTGTGCCCCCTGCCTCATGTGTTGAAGCCCTAAGTCCCACTGTGATAGTGTTTGGAGCTGGGCCTTGCTAGGTATGGGGGTTCGAGGAGGTCATGAAGATGCAGCTCTCGCGAGAGGATGAACCCCCTTAACAGAGGAGACAGCAGAGACTTGCACTCCCTCTCCTCCTCTTCCTCCCCCTCCCACCAGGGGAGGGCACAGCTAGAAGGGAGCTATTCACACTCAGGAAGGGCCCTCACCAGAAACCACCAGTGCTGGCAGCTTGATCTTGGACTCTGAGCTCCCAGTGTATAGACTGCTGTTGTTTAGACCACGTAGTGTGCGGCCAAAATTGACTAAGACAATGCAGTTCTCAGAGGCTCTCCTTTAACCAGCAGAGAGGGTGACTCAATCAGGATGTGGAGAACCCAGCCTCTGACTCTATTTTCTCATCTAGAACATTCCAGCAGATGCCATACTTTTCAAAACCCAAAAATGTCAAATTTTTAAGGAGTTAATAATTATCTCCATTCAAAGTCATATTTATATACATCAGCATGGTTTGAAAATCAATCAAGGGGCCAGAGTTGTGGCCTAGTGGATGAAGACACTACCTGCAATGCAGACAAGCCATATGGATGCCAGTTTGTGTCCTGGCTGCTCTACTTCTGATCCAGCTCTCTGCTAATGGGCTGGGAAAAGCAGTGGAAGATGGCCCAAGTACTTGGACCCCTGCCAGTCTCATGGGAGACCCAGAAGAAGCTCCTGGCTTTGGCCTGGCCCAGTGCTGGCCGTTGTGGCCATCTGGGGAGTGAACCAGTGGATGGAAGATCTCTGTCTCCCTCTCTGACTTTAAAACAAATATAAATCTTAAAAAATAATATCAAATAGGGCTGGCCTCGTGACACAGCTTAGGCTGCCACTTTTTTTTTTTTTGACAGGCAGAGTTAGACAATGAGAGAGAAAGACAGAGAGAAAGGTCTTCCTTCTGTTGGTTCACCCCCTAAATGGCCGCTACGGCCGGCATTGCGCCGGTCTGAGGCCGAGAGCCAGGAGTTTCTTCCTGGTCTCCCATGCAGGTGCAGGGCACAAAGACCTGGGCCATCCTCCACTGCACTCCTGGGCCACAGCAGAGCTGGATTGGAAGAGGAGCAACCGGGACAGAATCCGGCGCCCCAACCAGGACTAGAACCCGGTGTGCCGGCGCCGCAGGTGGAGGATTAGCCTAGTGAGCTGCGGCGCTGGCCTAAGCTGTCACTTGTAATGTCGGCATCCCATATCCAGGTGCCAGCCGAGTTCTGGCTGCTCCTCTTCCGATCCAGTCCCCCCTGTTGTGCCTAGGAAGGCCGTGGAAGATGGCCCGAGTAGCTGGGCCCTTGCACTCACATGGGAGACCTGGATGGAGCTCCAGGCTCCTGGCTTCAGCCTGGCCCCGCCTCAGCTGTTGAGACCATTGGGAAGTGAACCAGCAGATGGTTCTCTCTCTTTTGCTGTCTCTCTCTCCCCCTCTCTTTCACTCTTTCAAATAAATAAATCTTTTAAAAAAATCAAGTAAAACCAGTGACACCTGAAGTTCTTGTAGTGCCAGGGGGAGGGCAGTGAAGCCACCATCCTCCGGGAGTCAGTTTTACTGAGAAATAACAGGAACGGCAACTTTTAAAAAACACCAACCACAGACACCTCACGCAGAAGGCGCACACCTCGGGCACAGTTAGCTACGGCACAGATTTCCGGGGGCACTGGGCTGGGGTGGGCAGCAGCGGACCACACCTCCAATCGCTCGCCGCCCGGGCTGTGTGTGCTCGGCAGGTGCAGGTGCAGGCGGCCATTTGGGGCTTTGCTCTCCTGGGAGCTGCTAGAAGGATGGCTTCGTTCCCGTTACAGAGAAGAACCCGTCATTACCTGGTAGAAAGTGGTGAGGTCAAATTCCTCCATGACTCTGTCCACCTCGGACACCAGGTCCAGGAGCTGGGCGTGGCCCGAGGTGACCTCGAGCCCAACAAAGGTCCTGAGGAGAGGCAGACACGGAGTCAAAGGGACATGAGGAGCAGCTCTGGGACGCCAACCGCCTGCAGACAGAAACCTGGCGGCCCAGCGCTGGGCTCCCACCTCCCGGGACTCCCCCTGCCCTGCCAGCCATGCCACCTTGTGGGGAGCAACTTGGACTAGACTAAGTTACTGGAATTAAGACTTATTCTATGCATTTGCTCTCCCACAATATGGCGCTGAGAAGGGAGAAACAGCTTCTACACAGCTGCCTCCAGTTCAACCAATAAACTGTAGGACCTGCTCCTGATTGGAGGAGAGCAGCGTGCTCGGCGTGTGGGTAGCAGAGTTGGGATTGGTGGAAGAGGACTATAAAGGAGGAGAGAGACAACATGCACCAGGAACATCTAAGGGGAACATCTATCTGAAGGAACACCTGTGCAGCCCCCGAGAGAGCCGGCCGGCGGTGTGCCGCTCCCCCGCGGAAGTGGGGAATGTGGCAGGGGGAACCGCCCTTCCACGGAGGTGGAAGGGACGGTAGCCAACCCGGGAAGGACCAGCAGCCAACCCGGGAAGGACCGGTAGCCAACCCGGGAAGAACCAGCAGCAAACCGGGTAGGGCCGAGCAGACAAAAGAACAGCGCAGGGTCCTGTGTCGTTCCTCCACGAAGACGGGGAGCGACATAATGGTGCCGTGACTCGGATAGAAAACCTAGGCAGGGTTTAGTGTCGTTCCTCCATGAAGAGGGGGAGTGACACCACCTGTCTTCACGCTTCCTCCCCCACTCCCTTAGGGGATGCCTCCGTGCCCAGGGCCAAGAGTCCGGACCGCCCCTTGCCCGGCGCGCAGCCACGCTCGCTCTCAGCTTGAAGAACCCTCCCCTGGGCCCACGTGCTGAGGCAGCCCCCATCTCCTTCTTGGTAAACCCACGGACAAAGGTGACTCATCCAGCTGACTCTGCTTCCTCAGCACCAGGTTTAGCCTGGCCGGAAGTGCTCTTGTCAAAGCCCTCGAGGCCACGCGTGAGCTACCCTTGCTCCATCCCCAGGCGCTTGCTGGGCCCCTCGGTCACCCCAAACTCTTTGCTGCCTTGCAGTCACTTCCTCTGCCTGTCCTCTGCTCCAAGGCTCCCGCGTGGCTCCTTGCTGTGCTCAGGAAGCACGGCCATTGAATGCCGTCCCCAGGCTCTTCCCCGGCGCCCCCCGGGGCACCCACACTGATGACCTGTCGCTTCACACTGTAACTGTTAACACTCCATCTGCTTGCTCGAGATCCGGCTCCGCACACCACGTAAAGAGAACCATGCGGCCCCTTCCACTGTGAGTCTGGCAGTGAGCACCTGGCGCGAACACATCAGCTCGGCCCGCAGGGGGCGCCTGAGCCCTGGGCTTGGCGTGGCTCAGTGAGCAGATGAGACAAGGGCACTGGCTGTGAGGACTTGACAATGACAACTTCTTCCTGTATTCTAACACTCCAGTGTGTTTAGCTTTTCAAAGCCCGGTGGGGTCACACGAGCCTGAGAACCGGCCAGCGCCTGGTGAACGAGGGGAGGTGTGTAGTGGTGAGGACCTCGGGCTGCGGGCGGGCTCCGCGGGGCAGGTTTCCAACCTGCTCAGGCCTTTCCCCCATGCCAAGATGGCGCTCTCAGCTGCTGGGCCTCCCACTCCTCAGTTATTTCTTCTTAATGAAAGGTTCAGGTTTGGGAATGGCTGCCTTGAGTTGTTTCAAAACAAACAGAAAACTGGGACAAACAAGCCCCAAAGCAAAGCACCCCTTCATCTCTGCCCTGAAGAATCTTCTGGAAGGACTGGGGAACCTACCTGGTTTTCTCTTGATTGGTATAAATCTTTACCCGGTTGGCAGTAAAGAAGAATCTGAAATTTATTTAAAAAGATCACAGATCAGGAAAAATAAGAAAAAACATAGAGTTTATGTTGCTAGTATAACAACAATATAATTGACACATTTTGTTCTTACTATCATCACCCTATTAATCCAAGTGGGAAGTTGAATCTCAAAATATCCGTCTCAGAGCTGCACCAGACCCTGAAATCACCCTGCTCAGGCAACACAAGGCACCATCCTGAAGCCAGCGACCATCCTGCTTTAACAACGGGTTCCAATAAACAGTTGGAAACCACTTTACTGACAAGAACCAGGAAAGTCTTGTCCATCAAGCAGGCGACAACAGGTCATCTAAGGGCCAATTCATTCCTTTTGGGTTAAAAAAAGTCTAAGCGACACTTCCTGTGCTGAGGGCTGAGCTGAGCTCTGCACAAGTCAGCTGTGGAATCCTTCCACACCCTTGGGAGGCAGGAATGGCAACTGTGCCCATTTTACAGACAAAGAAACTGAGGCTTGCTGAGGCTGAACTGGGTGAACTAGGATCTAAACCTCAAGTCTGCCTGATTCCAAAGCCCTTGCTCTTACGTGTGCTTTCTAGCAAACAGAAGTGGGTTCTGTGGCTGTGAAGTTGGGGCAGGGTGGGGGGCATTTGGCACCGTGGTTAAGATGCCACATGGGATGCCTGGGTTTGAGTTCTAGCTCAGCTTCTCACTGAAGTAGACCCTGGGAAGCGGCAGACGATGGCTCAAGTGGCTGGGTCCCTGCCACCCGCGTGGGACGCCTGGACTGCGTCCCGGGCTCCCAGCCTCAGCCTGGGCGAACTGTGGCTTTTGAGAGCATTTGGGGAGTGAACTTGTGGATGGGAGAACTCTGTGTCTCTGCCTTTCAAACAAATTAAAATATGAAAAAGGGAGGTATTTATAACATAAAAAAACAGAAAAAGAGATTGGGGCAAACACACACACCCACCCACCCACCCACCTTCAGCTCAGGTACAGGCGCAGCCAGGTAAGTGCTGTGTCTAGGACACAAGAGATCTCGAGGGCCAGACCTCCCAGCCTCCAGGCCCAGGGGCCCAACTGTCCCACTGAAGAGGACTCCAGCCTGGCCACACTCAGGACACAGGGCAGGAAACACTGCACCAGCAGCTCTGCTCAGAGGGCACTGACCGGGGGCCTGGGTGAGCAAGGAAACAAGCCACATGTGTGCCCCATGGAACCAGCAGTTCTTGTAAGGGCCTTTGGGCAGGTTCCAGAGGGCTGGCAAGCACCAGCATGCAGGAAAGCCCAAAGCTGTGGCTTCCCACCAGGGTCCAAGTTCACTCATGGTCTTCTCAGTACTTGAGCAAGGAGCCTGTCGATCTTTCTTTTTTCTAAATTTTTATTTATTTGAAAGGCAGAGAGACAGAAAGAATCAGCCAGCCAGCCAGCGAGAGAACTTCCACCTGCTAGTTCACTCCCCAGTGCTCACAGCAGCGGGTGCTGGGCAGGAGCTTGCAACTCTGTCCAGTCTCCCACGTGAGTGGCAGGGCCCCAAGCACCCAAGTCAGCCCTGCTGCCTCCTCCAATGTGCATTGGCAGGGAGCTGGAATCAGAGGCAGAGCCGGGATCCAAACCCAGACACTGTGATATGGGATGTGGCTGTTCCAAGCAGCTTCTTAGCAGCTGTGCACCCCCCCCCCCTTATTCTGACCCTAAGTGATGCTGCTGCTAGTGCAGCTGCCGGTCCACCCGTCCAGGGCAGAGAGCCCCAGCAGGAGGCGGACAGTGGAGCAGGGTGGCTTCCCAGGCTTCTGGGAGGGACCACCACCACCGCCCAGAGGGCTCTAAGGAGGGTGCGCTCCGGGTGCCCTCGTTCCTGCTCGGTCCCTCCACAAGCATCCCCTGGATGCCTCCAGGGAGCAGAGCACCTGGAAGAAGCTGTGTGGTAACCCAGAGAACCACGGGTGTAGCCTGGAGGAACCTGGGCTCTGGAGGGGGCACAGGCACAGAGCGATGGGAGCGCAGGATGAGGGAAAGGCGCACCGGGGCCCCACAGCTGCAGGACCCATGGGGGCCGCCGGGGAGATGGCGCGTGGCAAGCCCAGCAGGAAAGGCATTTCTGGCGGGGCAGGAGGGGTGTGACCACGAGGAGGGGAAAGGAAATCCGGAAGTGCGGTCCAATTCTGACCTCCCCCACGCGCCCTCGCAAGCTCCGAGGCAGCCAGGACCCCACCAGGACCCCTATACCACCATGAAATAAGAAACACAGGTGCTGGTCCCCTGGGATCCTCACTAGAGCTCCTAGCACCCACTCGACTGCCTCAGCAGAAGGGGTGCTGGGAGCGCCTTTTGCTCTAGGACCGGGTCTTCGATGCTGGGCTCCTCTGGAATTTTCTGATTGATGGGGTGTCTTTTTTGTTTCAGGCCCAGCCCCCACTGCCATTCCCTGGAGACTGAGTCATAATTGTGTCTGTGTGACGAAGCTCGTTAGAAGTCCCTCAAGAACGGGTCTGAAGAGACTGCTGGCCACAAGAGTGCATGCGTGTGCTGGGAGGGGGGTGTGCCCCAAACTCCCCAGGGCAGAGCTCCTGTGCTCCACTCACACCCTTGGATATCCCTCTGCAGCAAACTGGGGACCTACAATCTGTCAGTCTGTCTCGCAAATGACAGGGCCTGAGGAGGCGCCACAGGAGCGTCTCCAGCAGAGCTGCTGGTGCACTAACTGAACCTTCAACCTGCCAGGTCCGTGGAAACTCTGGGTGTCAGCGTCAGAACTGGGCTGAACTGCAGGCCACCACTTGGTGTCTGGACCCCGCCTGGAAGTGCTGGAACCGCTGAGTGACAGCAGAGAGAAGCAACCAGAGGTGTTGAGAGCTGGCAGGGCACAAGCCAGGCCGCCCCAGGAGACGCCCAGGGCCCGTCCTTGAGGTCTGGCCTGCCTGCTGGGGGGCAGGGTGGCCCCGGGAGGCACTCACCGCTGGAAGGCGGCCAGGCGGTCCTTCAGAGCCTGCACGAACGGGAGGATCCAGTGGTGGCGCAGGACCACGCTGTGGGACAGGCTCAGGTGGAAGCCCTCCATCCCCACCAGCCGCGGCACACAGGCCTGCGCGCGGCGCAGCAGCACGTCCAGCAGATCCAGGAACTCCTCCCTGGCCGCATCTGCGGGGGAACAGTGCACAGGGCTGCCGGCCTTGGCCACAGCGTACGGCTGAATGATGCCCACACGGCACGGAGAAGCCCTTTTTACTCTGGGCTTTGGCAGCTATGTTGTGTATTCTAGTATTTTTATTTTTATAAATGTATTTTTAAAGATTTATTTATTTATTTGAAAGTCAGAGTTACAGAGAGACGGAGAAACACCTTGAGAATCTTCTATCTCCCCAGATGGCTGCAACGGCCAGGGCTCAGACCAAGGCCAGGACTTCTTCCAGGTCTCTCATGTGAGTAGCAGGGGCCCAAGCTCTTGAGCCATCTTCTGCTGCTTTTCCTAGGCCATTAGCAGGGAGCTGGATCGAAGTGGAGCAGCTGGGACACGAACTGGCACCCATAAGGGATGCCAGGTTGCAGGCAGTGGCTTTACCTGCCACGCCACAGTGCCCACCCCAAGTATTTTTAGTTGACACACAGTAACTACATAAATTTATGGTGTTTTCATATATATGTAATGATCAAATCAGGGTAATTGGCATATCCATCACTTAAAATATTTCTTTATTTTTTAAAAAATATTTATTTATTTATTTATTTGAAAGACAGAGTTTACAGAGAGAGAGAGAGAGAGAGAGAGATCGTCCATCTGCTGGTTCATTCCCCAAATGATCGCAATGGCTGCAACTGAGCCGGTCTGAAGCCAAGAGCCAGGAGCTCTTCCAGATCTCCCTAGTAGGTGCGGGTACAGGAGTCCAAGGACTTGGGCCACCTTCTGCTCCTTTCCCAGGCCATTAACAGGGAGCTGGATCAGTGGAGTAGCCGGGACTGGAACCAGCACTCATACAGGATGCTGGTGCAGTATCACCGGCAGCTGCCTGACCTGCTGCTCCCCGAGGCTGCCCACAATAAACTAGGGTTAACCAAAGTCACTGTTCTTACTCCTCCTATCTAACTGTATTTTTGTACTCAGTAAACAACCTTTCTCAGCTCCCTCCCCCTGTAGTCACATTTTACTATGCCTTTCTGTTACACAAGTAACACACGCTACTGTGAAGAATGCAAGTGAACAAGAAACAGGCACAACTTCTGGTTTTGGGTCCTGCAGGTGAGAAGCTCAGAGGCTGCCACCTCATCTAACAAGTAAACGAGGAACACCTGGGAGGCAACAAGGCTCGCTGGCTCTGCAGAAGGCTGACCGTGTGGGACTCAGCGGGGGAAAATCTGAGCTCTAGGAACTCCAGAGGACCCAGTCGGGGAGACCCCCACACTTTTGGGGGCTTATCTCCTGGAACCTTCAGAAAAGAGGCCCTGTGCGCATGGCGGGGGAAAGAACCGGTGGCAATCGTAGGAGCACTGTGCTTTCTGGGTAGGCCTGCCCCCTGCAGAAGCTGCTTGCCCACAGCCTAACCTGCTGGAGTTTGCTCAGATCCCACTTGACTCAGGGAGGGCAAAAACCCAACCGCAGGCCTCTGGCCAACCTGTCTCGCCTAAGGAGGGGAAAAACCCAAGAAGCTCCTGGAAGCTCACGGTCAGAGGCACCAGCTCCCCAGACCAAGACCTAATCACAGCACTACAGCTGCTTCCCCTCCACCAGCCCCGGTGCCGCACCACTAGAGGCTTCTTTATGGGGGTTCCCTCCACCTGTGACATCACGTCCAACTATGAAGTAAACAGTACAGGGTGGGTGTTCGGCACAGTGGTTAAGACACCAAGTGGGACACTCCCATCCCACACTGGAGTAACCTGGGTTCGAGTCCTGGCTCTGTTCCTGTTTCTAGCTTCCTGCCAATGCAGCAGGTGATGGTTCAAGAATTCAGGACGCTGCCACCCATGGGGGAGACCTGGGTTGAGCTCCCAGCTCTTGGCTTGGCTTGGCCTTTTCTAGGCACTTGGGGGATGAACCAGCAGATGGGCGTTCTCTGTCTCTGTCTCTCTCTAATAAAAAAAGAACTATAAGGCATACTAAAAGGCAAAAAAATACAAATTGAGGAGAAAGAGCAAGCATCAGAATCCCTCGACTAATTAAAATTGTATATACAATGTCTGATTTCAGGCTATAATGGAATTAAACTAGAAATCAATATGATAGCTGGAAAACCCCCAAACACACAGAGATTAAACAATACACAATGCACAGGTGAAATCGGAAGAGAAATGTACAGATATTTTGAAGTTGACGAAAATGAAAACACAACATCAAAACGGGGGTCCAGCAGAAGAGGCGAGTGGAAGAAGGGTCTCCAGTGCACTGAAGGCACACGTTAGAAAAGGGAACACGGAAGCAATCATCTAAGCTCCTGCCTTAGGAAACCAGAAGAAGAGCAAATTACAGCCAATGTAAGAAGAAAAGAGATCATAAAAATCAGAGCAAAAAAAAATCAATAAAGGGTAGGACATCTGGGCTCCTGCCTGACTCCAGTTAAGACACCTGCATCCCATGGGTACCCGAACTTTTATTTGACAGATAGAGTTAGTTAGAGAGAGAGACAGAGAGAAAGGTCTTCCTTCCATTGGTTCACCTCCCAAATGGCCGCTACCGCCGGTGCTGTGCCAATCTGAAGCCAGGAGCCAGGTGCTTCTTCCTGGTCTCCCATGCGGGTGCAGGGGCCCAAGCACTTGGGCCATCCTCCACTGCCTTCCCGGGCCACAGCAGAGAGCTGGACTGGAAGAGGAGCAAATAGGACTAGAACCCAGCACCCATATGGGATGCCAGCACTGCAGGCGGATGATTAACCAAATGAGCCATGGCGCCGGCCCTCTGGGTACCAGATCTTGATTCTTGACTTGGGCTTTTGAGTCCAGCTTGTTAATGCAGACCTTGGGAGACCTGGATTTCGGTACTGGTTCCCAGTGCTGGCCTAGACCTACCCTACCCCACCCTGGCAATTTCAGTAGATGGGAGATGGGAGCATTTGTTATTCTTTCTCTCTCTCTGGTCTCTTTGTATTTCAAAAAACTAAATAAACATTTTTAAGAACACACCAAAAAAATTAAATTGAAATAGGAGGTGAATAGAGAAAACCAACAGAAGCAAAAGTGGGTCCTTTGACAAAATCAATAAGCCTGTAGCCAGGCTAACAAAGAAAAAGAGAGAGGATATATTACTAACAGCAGGAATGAAAGGGACATAGGTACAGATCCTACTGACATTACAAGGCTCATCAAGGAATACAAAGAACAGCTCTGTACCCACAAATGGGACAGCCTCAGTGAACTGGGCCAACTTCTGAAAACACATCACTGGCCAGACTCACAGGACACAGACATCTGCTGAACTGAATCAATAATTACCTTTCAAGGCAGAAGGCGCCGGGCCCAGATGGGTGCACTGGGGAATTACATCAAACATGGAAGGATGAAATTAAACCAATTCTCTACAATCTGTTTCATAAGCTAGATGCAGAGAGAACACTTCCTAACTCATACTAGCATCACTCTAACAACAAAACCAGACAATGGGGGCCGGCACTGTGGTGCAGCAGGTTAACGTCCTGGCCTGAAGTGCCAGCATCCCATATGGGCGCCAATTCTAGTCCCGGCTGCTCCACTTCTGACCCAGCTCTCTGCTATGGCCTGGAAAAGCAGTAGAAGATGGCCCAAGTCTTTGGGCCCCAGCACCCGCATGGGAGACCCGGAAGAAGCTCCTGGCTTTGGATTGGTGCAGCTCCGGCTGTTGTGGCCAACTGGGGAGTGAACCATCGGATGGAGGATCCCTCTCTCTCTCTCTGCCTCTCCTCTCTCTCTGTGTAACTCTGACTTTCAAATAAATAAATAAATCTTTTAAAAAAACCCCAACAAACAAAAAACTGCAGACCAAAATTTCTCACAGATATAGATACAAAATCCTCAACATCATCTTTGCAAATCCAATCTAATCATAGATAAGAAGAAGAATATACTATGAGCAAGGGGGATTTATCCCAGGTATGCAAGGTGCTTCAACATTCAAGAATCAATTAATGTAACGCAGTACATCAATAGGATAAAAAAGAAAAAATCACAGACCACAGCAACAGATGCAGAAAAAGCATTCAACAAAATTCAATACCCATTTAGGATAAAAACTCTAAGTATACCAGGAATACAGGGGAACTTCATCCAGTTGCTAAAGAATTCCCCAAAAATGCTTTTTAAAAGATGAGATAAAAACAAATAAGACAAGTTCCAGTACTTTCCTTCCCATACCCTAACGGCTCATCTTACCCCCACCCCCCAGGGACACTGTTCCACGTCCGAGACCACTGCCCCCAGGACTGGGGGGCTTTGGTGCCATTTCCCCAGCTCCTTTTCAGTGCACACGCGGATACGTATATTTCATTTGGTAAAAGAAATGAGAGGGCACTATAAAAAGCTGCTCTGTAACCAGCCATCTGCAGTAATCTTCCTGTTGCCCATCTTTCCCCTCGCAGAGGCCAAGCTCACCATCGCAATCTGTAGCAAAGCACGGAGCAGAAAGGCGGCGTCTGCCACTCAGTCTCCTTTGCCAGACACCCAGCAGGAGCCCAGCTTTTCACAAGGAGAAAGAACACTGCAGCCACTGCTCGTGCAGCTTTGCTTTTTTTTTTTTTTAACCCAACATGTAGCTGGAACTGCTTGGTTCCGGTCTTCTTGCATCCTGCACCCCACTCGGTTTGCCCAAATGCCCTGGCGAGGATGTAAGTGGTCACCACGTCCGCATTCTGCATTTGGGAAAAGGGACCGAAGCAGGGAGAGCCACCTCTCACTCCCGCAGCGGCGGGAATGAATCTTCCTGGGAGAGAGATATCATTATTATCATCCCCATTTTAGACTTCAGAAAACTGAGACCCTGAGAAACCCAATAACTTACTATTGGGCACCCGGCATCCTAAGAGGCAGAGTGAGGCCTCCCTGTGAAGCCCGGGCGTGTCATGCCTGCAGACTGCTCACCAGGGCTGAGGTGCACCCTGGGACAGCTGAGGTGCACCCAGCTGCACCCTGGGACGCCCTCCACACCTTCCCCA
Organism: Oryctolagus cuniculus; assembly: GCF_051225735.1. Classification (NCBI taxonomy): domain Eukaryota; kingdom Metazoa; phylum Chordata; class Mammalia; order Lagomorpha; family Leporidae; genus Oryctolagus; species Oryctolagus cuniculus. The sequence continues at coordinate 51,556,359 of NC_142884.1, read as the reverse complement.
GAACCTCCTCGTGAGCTGGGGGTGCAACATCCTACCCACAGCTAAAAACCTACGTCAGGCGCTGAATTCAAGGTTACGGAAAAGCTCCCAATCCCTGAGGCTTGCTCGCTCTCTCCTCCCCTCAAAAGGCACCCGTCGGGTTTATGGTTTAGCCTCCCACCTTGCACACACCACTCACAAGGGATGTAGACGTGGGTGGCCCAGTTGCCACGCTCATGCGGGAAGCTGCGCACACGACCCCCGTGCTTTGCACTGTCGTCCTGGGGCCCCTCCTCCAGGCCTGGGAACATGTTCAGGACACTTTCGGGTACTGGGAATCTCTCACTGGGCCGGGGGCCGCTGTGGGAGGAAAAAGAAAGCACGATTATCCTAGCACTCTGGCCCTGGGTCCACAGAGCCCCTGAGATGTGGCGATGTCAGCAGCAGCTCCCAAGGAGCCACGAAGCTCCTTCCTCAGCGCTGTTTCGCTGGGCTCTTGCAACAGCTCCAGGTGGCCAAAGGGAGCAGGGCGCGTGGTCCCCACGGAAGACAACTAGGCAGGCAGCGACGTGTGTGGCTGGCGGTCACATGCGCTGGCTGGACTGGCCTGAGCCACAGCAGCTCTTCCCAGCTCTGTGACACCGGGCCTGAGTTTCCTCACCTGTAAAGTGCATTTCTGCCTGGCAGAATTATTCTAAGATCAACTGAGATAACTCGGGTGAAGCCCTCGCCCAGGATAAGCATCTACGGACCACGCGGGCAAAGACTGACGGATCTGTTCCTTGTTGGTTACTCGCTGAATATTGATGGCATGAATGAAAAAGCTCCCCAAACGCTTCAGCTGTGATTATTATTATTATAGGGTTCAAATGGTCCAGTAACGAGTGCCGGGAGCCAAAGCGGGCCAGCGGGGGAGCGGGGATCCGAACCCCTGGCCTGCCTCCCAACCTTGCCCTGGCCTGGCGGGTGGGGGGGGGCACTCGGGAGCCCTAGGTCTTCCTCTCCGGAAGCAGCCCCGCATCCTCCCCTTAGCCGCTTGGGGCCGGTGGGCTCTCAGAGTCCGCGCCCCACGTAAAGAAGACTTCCTCGTTCCTCACCCAGGGCGGCCCCCAGCCCCAGGGCTGGTCGTCGTCGCGGCCGCGGCCTCGGCCTCATCCTCCGAACCGCTGCTGCTGTAGCCCACCAGGGGCGCCGCACTCATGGGGCCGCGTCCGAGACCCGGGAACGGTCCGCCGGCAACCTCGGCGCTCTCCCGGAGTTCCGCCGCACCGGAAGTTCCCCCGGGGGCGGAGCCTGGGCGAGCTCCGCCTCGGGGCGGGGCCGCGAGGGCGGGACCCAGCCTTGGCGTGTCCCGGCTCCACGCTCGCCGTCCGCTGGCTGCCCGTGCAGGGCTACCTGGGGTCTCCAGGAGCACCCTCCCAAGCTTCGTGTGCCCATGTCACAGGTCCCGGAGTGCCCCCTTCAAACCCGCCCAAAGTCCGAGCCCCGGGGGCCCTCCCCCGAAAGGACAAGCTGAGTGGTTGGAGGCAGGTCAATTCCAGAGGCCAGAGAGTCCACAGAGACCCTTCGCTGCCCCGTGCAGGGGTCTGGCCAGGGGCGGACCCCCGGAGCCGAGTGGTCAGGAGCCGGTGCGCGACGGTCCTGGGCCTTCAGAGCCGCCCTGAACACTTGGAGTGTGCGACCCGGCCGGACCGCTGGGTCCCCGGCAGGGGGCGGCCTCGCTCCGCGCCGCCCGCTCCTCCCGCAGCCGCCGCCGCCCGGGCTGCAGCTCCTCCCCGGGCCCCGCCTCCTTGGCCCCCGCGCCGCCAGCCCGTCCGCCGGTCTCCGCAAGGCCATCCGTCCGTCCGCCCGCCCGCCCTCCTGGCGCTCCTCCGCCTCGGCCCCGCTACCCCGGCTGCACGGTCGCCTTTTCTGTTCGGGCCGCCGCAGGCCCGCCCCTCGCCCCCGGGCCGGCCGCCGCCGCTACGCGAGGCCGGGGATCGGTAGCGCGCGTAGGCCGCGCCACCGCTGATGGAGCCGGAATAAAGGGGCGGCCGAGAGAGCAGCTGGTCGCCGCTCGCCGCTCGCCCCGCGCCGGGCCCCGCCGGCGGCCTGGAGCAGGTGAGCGGTGCTGCGCCAGGGGCCGCGACGAGGGGCCACTCCCGCGCCCCCCACCCCCGCACCCCTTCCCCAGCCAGCCTCGGCGCCCCCCGCCCCGCCCCGGCGGCCTCCTGAGCGCCTGGGCCGCCCAGGCCGGGCCACGACGCGCAGCTGCTTCCCGGCCCGGTTTGCGGCCCTGGGGCCTTCCTCTAGCCTGGCTGCAAGCCGCTCTCTGGCCGCGGCGTCCGGGCCAGCGCGGGCCAGGGCTGACAGGAGGCCGCCCAGCTGGGCTGGCGGGCAGGGCCGCTCGGTGGGGCGGGGGTGGGGCTGGGGGGGTGATCGGCTCTCATTCGGTTTCCCAGGGAGGAAGAAGGAAGGGCTGTGGTGGGGGCGCAGGTGGGGGCCTCCCGCCCCTTGTCTCTGCTCCTCTCTGCAGAGTAGTCAGGAGGCTTCCTGGCTGCAACCTTCCCGGAGGAGGGCCTGGGTGGGCAGTAGGGCTGTGGGCACAGCCCTGGGAGCCCTGAAGCTGGCAGCCATGCGGCCCATCTGCCTCTCTGTGCCCTGGAAAGTCTTCAATGGCCGAGTGGTACCTGCTTGCTCCTGCAACCTGCTGCCTGCACCCAGAGCAGCGGCCCCGCTGCCTCCTTCCGGGAAGATGCTGAGGTTGGCAGCTCCGGGCTTGACTCATGTCTCGGTGGTGGAACAGTTAGAGGCCAGGCAGGCCAGGGAAGGCGGCCTCTCCCTCCTTCCTTCACTCGAGGAAAACCTTAAAAACTGTTCAATGCAAGAGGCAGAGGAGCTGGGATCCTGGAGGTAGGTTGCAGCCCATGCGGGGAGTTCCTCTCCCTGGCTGCCATTGCCTATGCTGCCACAAAGTGGTGAGTTAGAGGTTCTCCTGGGCTGGGGGCGTGGAAGGGGGCTCTCCCTTCCGCTGACTGCCCAGAAGGTTGCAGACTTGGAGCACGGGGGCAGGGCTGTCTCTGGAATGCAGCGCTCGGTGGTTAGCAAGCTGCATCCTGCGTCGCCGAGGCAGACCAGGGCTGTTTCTAACGTTTTCCTGCAAACCTTGACCCTGTCAGAGAGATGCAGAGGATTTAGGCCGCCTTTTGGGAGGAAGGAGGCTGTTGGTGCAGATGGTTGGTCTGAGGGGTTTCTGCCGGGTGGGTTTGCGGACCTGTCTTGTGATGGCTCAGGTCCTTCTAAGACCATCCCTCTGGTTATGCGGAGAGAGAACCAGGCGTGTGGCCAGGGCGGAGGGCCTGGGGGAGAGGGAGTGCAGGCCAGCCCCGCTCAGGAGAGCACCGTTGAGACAGTCCTGGGTTCCCTGGAGCTGACCTGACTCTCGAGCCTAGTGGCCATTTGGCCCAGGTAGGCAGACATGGGAGGTCGGCTTCTTGTGTCAGCAGGCTGTGCCTCTGGGCAGTGCTGTTCCCCGTGGAGACTGAGCATGGCCGCAGGAAGGGAGCTGGCAGGCTCTGCACGGTGGGCAGCTCCCCCCTGACTCAGTGGCTCCCCCTGACTCGCAGCTGCAGGAGGCCGGCCTAGGGCTGCGGGGTTGCAGGTGAGCGCTGTGGCCACCCTGCTCGCCCGGAGGAGCCGAGCTGCCAGCAGGTTCTCTGGCCGTGTGTTCAGGGAGCAGCTGTCTTCCCAGGGTCAGCCTCCTGTGATGTGGGTGTATGTCCAGGTGCTGGGTGCAGAGAGGGCCCGGAGCCTGGCTGCTCGTTCCTGCCCCAAGCTCACAGTTTCTTTCTTCCCTACAGAACCGAACACTGGGGAAGGCAGAGCCTCCCTGGCGTTGCTGGGACCCCGTTCTGTAGACAGAGCTGTGCAGTCTGTCTTCTCAGTGAATGACTTGGGCTTCTGACCAGACCCCGTTCCGTGCCTTGCCTGGGGTTCCCGTCCACCTCTGAGGTCCTGCAGCTCCTCTCCCTGGGTTGGGTCACCTTACGCAGGACACTGAAGCCATTACTCTCCAAACCCTGTTTCATCTTCTCAAGCATGTCGGAGAGCTGGCAGCAGCCGCCGCAGACGCAGCCCCAGCAACCACAGCCCCCGCAGCCTCAGCACCACGCAGAGCCGCCGCCGGCCCTGGCCGAGCACACGCTGCCCCCGGGCACCGCTGAGAACCCACTGGGCTGTGCTGTCTACGGCATCCTCCTGCAGCCCGACCCAGGCTTGCAGCCCTCCCAGCACGCACCCCTGCAGGCGGCAGGGGAGCCGGGCCCCAAATGCGGTGTGTGCGGGCACGACCTGGGACACCTGTCCAGCCCGCACGAGCACCAGTGCCTGGCAGGCCACGACCGCTCGTTCCAGTGCACGCAGTGTCTCAAGCTCTTCCACCAGGCCACTGACCTGCTGGAGCACCAGTGTGTGCAGGCCGAACAGAAGCCGTTCGTCTGTGGCGTGTGCAAGATGGGCTTCTCGCTGCTCACCTCCCTGGCCCAGCACCACAGCTCGCACACCGGCCTGGTGAAATGCTCCATCTGTGAGAAGACCTACAAGCATGCCGAGGCCTCCGAGCCGACCACCACCACGGCGCCGTCGCTTCCCGCGGCACACGCGCCAGCTGCAGAACAGGCTGAGAAGCCCTACAGCTGCCCCATCTGCCAGAAGCCCTTCAAGCACCTGTCGGAGCTGTCCCGGCACGAGCGGATCCACACGGGGGAGAAGCCGTACAAGTGCACGCTGTGCGACAAGAGCTTCAGCCAGTCCTCCCACCTGGTGCACCACAAGCGCACGCACAGCTCGGAGCGGCCCTACAAGTGCGCGGTCTGCGAGAAGACCTTCAAGCACCGCTCGCACCTGGTGCGCCACATGTATGCACACTCGGGCGAGCACCACCTCTTCCGCTGCAACGTGTGCGAGCTGCACTTCAAGGAGTCCTCGGAGCTGCTGCAGCACCCGTGCACGCCAAGCGGCGAGCGGCCCTTCCGCTGCGGCGAGTGCCAGAAGGCCTTCAAGCGGCCCTCGGACCTGCGGCAGCACGAGCGCACGCACAGCGCCGAGCGGCCCTTCAAGTGCGACCTGTGCCCCATGGGCTTCAAGCAGCAGTACGCGCTGATGCGGCACCGGCGCACGCACAAGACCGAGGAGCCCTTCAAGTGCGGCCTGTGCGAGAAGGGCTTCGGGCAGCCCAGCCACCTGCTCTACCACCAGCACGTGCACACGCTCGAGACTCTCTTCAAGTGCCCCGTGTGCCAGAAGGGCTTCGACCAGTCGGCCGAGCTGCTCCGGCACAAGTGCCTGCCGGGCGCGGCCGAGCGGCCCTTCAAGTGCCCCGTGTGCAACAAGGCCTACAAGCGGGCGTCGGCCCTGCAGAAGCACCAGCTGGCCCACTGCGCCGCCGCCGAGAAGCCCCTGCGCTGCACCCTGTGCGAGCGCCGCTTCTTCTCCTCCTCCGAGTTCGTGCAGCACCGCTGCGACCCGGCCCGCGAGAAGCCGCTCAAGTGCCCGGACTGCGAGAAGCGCTTCAAGTACGCGTCCGACCTGCAGCGGCACCGGCGCGTGCACACGGGCGAGAAGCCCTACAAGTGCCCCAACTGCGACAAGGCCTTCAAGCAGCGGGAGCACCTCAACAAGCACCAGGGCGTGCACGCCCGCGAGCAGCAGTTCAAGTGCGTGTGGTGTGGGGAGCGCTTCCTGGACGTGGCCCTGCTGCAGGAGCACAGCGCGCAGCACAGCGCCGCCGCCGCGGCCGCCGAGGGCGCCTACCAGGTCGCCGCGTGCCTGCCCTGAGCGCACACCGCGGCCCCCTTACAGCTGCCTTGCACCCTGCCCTGCCCCTCCCACCCCCCCACCCCTCCAGCTCAGGGTTCTGAGCCCCTGCGAGTGAAGACAAAAGGTGGAGGGCGCCGGTGCTCAGCACTCCTGGCGCCAGCCTGGCAGCGGGGGAGCTGCCATAGACCACAAACCTTCACCCGCCACAGGATTTGCTTTCCTGAGAGCCAGCAGCCGCTGCACGGCTCTGGGAGGCCACACGCAGACTGGATGTCACCTGGCCTCTCCCTGCTCAAGGATGGGGCAACGCCAGCCCAACCCTCCCAGATCTTGCAGCCTAATTTGCAACCGGAAAGGTTGGAAAGAGGCGGCTCATGGTAGGGCCTGGGAGACCTCTCCCCAGAGGTGGGCTGGGTGTAGGGCTTGCCCCCAAGTTGCTGTCTTGGGGAGAAGGCCCACTTTGTGACATGGCCTAGAGACAGGGGGCAGACCCTGGACTGCAGCTCCCCCCCCCCGCTCCAGCCAGGTGTCTATCAGGTGACACGTGTGGGTGGGGGTCCTTGGCCAGGGTCTGCCTGGGGAAGTTCTTGTGGCACCCTCAGCCAGGGACAGTGCCACCCACGGGGAAAAGAGGACAGGCGACCTGTGGTGCCAAGGGCTGGCCCTGTGTCTGTGGAAGCCGCCCCCACTTTGCAGTGTGGTTTTGAGTTGTGCTGGGGAGGGTGCGCTTGCCAGGAAGATCTGGGAGGGAGGGAAGAAGCCGGGCCAAGCTCATGCTCTCCCCAGCACGCGCGGAGCAATGTCCTCCCCCGAACTCTGTGAACCAAAGCATCGGGCACTCGGGGCACAGCCCCAGTCAGCTCGCCCCAGCCCTGCCTCAGGGCCAAGACCAGGCCTGGGTACCCAGGATGGGAGAACGGCTTCTGACCCTACAGTGCCCTCCCAGACCACGGGCATACCACGTACGCCCGTGTGCCCGCTGGCCTGCACTACAGGGATCTTCTGTTGCCAAGATGCCCTGGACAACACCCGGCCACTTCAAGACCGGCGTGTTCTCCTTCGGGTCATTCAGGAGTGCCCCAGGGTCTCTGGCTGCCACAGGGCTCATGGAGCAGAGGGTGTCCAGGCAGGGGGAGGGGGAGAGGGGACAAGCAGGTTACAGGAAGCAGTAGGCAGCGTTTCTGGCAGGTGCATGGAGTTGCTGACCCTGCTGGACGGCCACGGCTGTCCTTGGGAGCCCAGAAGGACCTTGGTTAGCAACATTCTGAACCCAGCTCTGCCCCCTCCCCTCTGCCAGCCCCACCCTTCCCTGTTTGTGGCTCTTAAAAGAAGACTGAGCAGTGCACACATGAAGGGCCCAGGGGCAGGGGGCCGCCGCCTTGCTTCTTCCTCCCCTCTCGGAGTCTGAACAGTCACAGCTGCCTCCTCTCTGGCCGGGTTCCCTCCAGCGCCCGAGAGGGGCTGGTCCTTCCCCTGGGCAGACTCTCTGACAAAATCCCAACAGACATGGAACCTGGACTTACAATGTCCCAACTGCTAGTTTTCCCCTTTCATTTTGCTTTCTGAAAGCAGTTTGTAATACTATTCATAACACTGTATAGTTTAATTTCATGTCATTTTCAATCTTCTATAAAAATGTGTGAACTTGGATTTTTAAAACGAATGACTCCATTTTAGGTAGCCACTTTTGATGTTAATATATAGTGAGTCCAATGTATGCTTTAGAAGTAAAGACATTGACCGTCAGAGACCCAGAGCACTGCTTGTTTGGTCCTTCTTCCACCGGGGCACGAGTGGCGGGATGTGTAGAGGCAGAGAGGCTGTGCAGGCGGAAGTGGCAGGATGAGCCCCCTGGGCTCATAGAGCTGGGTTTCAGTCCTATGCTTTGAACGTCCTGGCTGTGTGGCCTTAGGCAGGTCCTTGTCGGGACTCAGTCATACCATCTGTGACATGGAGAGGTTAATCCTCATCTTGCGTGGTTGTTGAGAATTAAATGGAGTCACACGGGAGGCCCTCGTGGGGAAGCTGTGAAGACGCTGACAGCATCAGCTGCAGGACACCTGGGGCTCTTGGGTATGGGCCTGCAGCCTCTTGACCTTCCCCGAGTTAACTGCAACCCTGAGGGAGCCGGGCCTCACGAGAGCCCCGCAGCTCATGGACCGGCAGCCCCAGAGGCCAGGGCCTGGGGCTGGTAAGCAGGAGAGCCTACTCAGCCCCAGTGGAAAACCAGTGGCTTACCCAGAGCAGCCAGGAATCCAGACAACCAAGCCCTCCCCCAGGGCTGGTCTGCTGTCACCCCACTGCCTCCTGTGTCCCACAGTGACCCCCTGTGTGCCCGTAGGCCACCTCCCACCTCAGCACCTTTTCTCCTGCACCCCTTGAAGGGGAGGAGTGGGGAGAGTACAGCCCCCCAGTCTGGCTCTGCAGGAGGCCCGGGAGAGGTGAGGGTAGTGAGGGAGAAGGACCAGGGGTGCCCACACCACAGACTGGGTGCGGAAGGCTTAGTGAAAAGCGGGGAGCCCCTGTAGGAACGAATGCCACACTCTAGGCTGCGTGTGGCCACAATGGAAGCCGCCCCATAGAAGCCTCATGGCCTCTTCCGGTAGGCTCTACCTCACACTACGGGGACACCCAGAGTCCCTGCATCTGGGCCAGGCCCACCCAGTCCTGGCTTCCTGTCTAACCGTGTGTGACCTTAGGCAAAACCCACCCAGCCCATAGCCTCCTGGGAAGCGCTGGCTTGTGTTTGGTGCTTTCCAAGTACAGCTTGGAGTTGCCTTTCCTGCACATGCCAGGGGCAGAAGGAGCCCTGGCTGGACACGGCCTTTGCTTCCTTGGCCCCCTCTCCCCTTCCTCATCTCAAAGTAGGGTTCCCTCAGCTCCTGTCTGGCCCTCAGCCTCTGGGCTGTAGCCTGGGCCACCACCAGGGTGTGAACGGACAGATGTCCTAGGAGCCCAGATGCTCGGGTTCAAGTCCTGGAGCTTTGGTGACAAGTGACCTGACGCTGCCCTCTGCCCTCTTGGGGCCTCAGTTCTTAAGCAGCCGCTCGCTGCACATGGCCGTTACAGCCCCTGGTGCTTCTCCCCCAAGCCCGCCTGGAACCCAACCTGTCTCCCACGCCCTGTATCCCAGGAGAGCCTCCCTCTCAGAGCACAAGGGAACTGCAGATGTGGTGGCAAGGGCTATGAGTTAGTGCTGGAGTCTTTAGTCTCTGGCTGATAATATGGGATGAGGGTGTGCCTTGGGGTTCGGGGGACCCCTGGAGGGGAGGACCCAAAACTGCCTTGTGGGGGTCAGCAAGGTCAGGGAGGAGATCACTCTCCCAGGTCCTAGAAGTCAGTGTCCGGGTGGGCTGGGCCACCTAAGAGAATGTTCCTAAGGAGGAGGCCCAGCTTGGAGGCTGGGCTACGCAGGGGGATGGTATGGAGAGCCGTATGCCCCAGAGTCATGGTGGCAGTGGTCAGGCATCCAAGCTAAGGGGACCACATGCAGACCTTCCAGTCTTGCCTCCACCACCTGTTGGTTCCAAGGTTTTAGGGTGAGCCTCTCCTCGCCTGTGAAATGGAGTGGGTTATGCTCTCTGCAGAGGCATAGGGTGAGGGCACAGTGGAGGGACACACAGGGACATGCAGCACTGGGAGGTCACAGGCCAGAGGGAGCCGGCCCCACCTCGCATTGGACCTCCGCACCCAGACTGAGCCTCGTGCTGTCCCTAGGAGGCGGGCAGGTGCGCCTGGATGTTCCCTCCGTGCAGACCCTGGGAAGGCCCAGGAGTATTTCAGAGCTTCTGCATTAGTAATGAAAGTGGCCTGCAGTTGTGGGTCTGGCTGGGTGACCCTGGTGCCTGCACGCAGGTGGACAGGCAGTAGGGCCAGCACAGCTATAGGCTCTGAGCCATGTAGGCCTGGGGTCCAGCCTCCAACCCACCCTTAGCTGGCTGGAAGCTGAAACGGTGACTGGGGCTGGCCCGGCCACCAGATCTGGACAGGGGAGCGGGAAAGCTCCCCACCAGCAGGCAGAGAGGTGGCCAGCCCCTCCGGCCCTCTCTGAGCCCCATGAGGGATGGCAGCTGCTGTATTCTGTCTAGAAGTCGAGGCCTCCCCAGGCACCATGGTGAGGGACTTTCTGCCAGCCTCCAGGCCTCTGTCCAGATGCTGGAAATCTGTCCAAGGCCTCCCTGCCTGGGCCAGGCTCTGCTCTGACAGGCTCTGTGTCCCAACTCGGCCCAGGTGGTTTCTTTGTCATTGATACCTAAGAGTTGTCCACATGGAGTGTGGCATGATGATTCAATCGATGATTACAGCTGATCAAATCGGGGTGCCTGGCTTTTCCGTCTTCTTTCTCAAGTGGGGAGCCTCCAGGGCCCCTGCCTTCTGGTTCTTGCTGAGCTGGGTTGTTGGGTCCCGAGCTCCGCCCCCTGGTCCTCCTGTCTGCCTGCGTCTTGGTACCCTCTAGCCAGCCTCTAGAGCCCTTCTTCTCCCTGGCCTTCAATGACCACTGCTCTGTTCTCTTCTTCGAGATCAACTCGTGCAGCTTGTCTGATTAACATAAAGTGCTGCCAGCCCGTCCATTTCTAGGCAGGTGGTCTCTTTGTTCCTTGAAGGTCATGTGTGCTCCGAGAGAAAGCCTTGGCCACTCTGGATTCTCTCAAATCCACAAAGATTCCGGCTGCAACACTCAGTCCTCAGGGCTCTGAAAAGGAGGTCAAGGAGAGGGGCGGGGTGGGAGGGGGCTGTGGGGATCTCCCTCTTCACTGTGTGCGTCTCCATCCCCGGCCTGGGTCTGCTTCCTGCCTTTGTTCCGCCACAAGCACTACTGAGCACCTGCTGTTTGCCAGGCACTGAGCCGGCGCTCCCTACAGGGCACAAAGCAAGAGAGTTTTGAGGGTTTTGTGTATCAAAAGGTACTGTCAAAAAATGTCAAAACTGCTGATATCTGGTGCAACGTAGCATGTGCAAGAGTCCTCCCTCACCCTCGCCTCGCCCCATCCCGGAACCTCCCGCATTGCCAGCCCCAGGACCTGGTTAGGCTGTGTATTCTGCATGTGATTTTGTAATAAACGACTCTATGACTTTGTAGCAGTGACTTCATTTAGTCCAGATCGTGTGCTGGTTCTGGGAGCCCCCAGGCCCAATTCCTGAGACCCAGATCCAGTTAGAGGAGCAGACCAGTGAGCCCGAGACCCCTGTGGGCCCAAGGGCCTGGGTTAGTTCCAGGCAGCAGCTGCTGACCCTGCTGTCCTGGGCGTGGGGAAGAGCGGGAGGGGAGGGGGAGAGGGCGGCCTGAGGGAAGAGAGGGTGGGATTGGGGTAGGACCAGGTGGAACCACACTTTCGGTGGAAGGAAGGCTTGGAGTAAATCTGGAGGTGGACAAGAGCCTGGGATGTTAGGGACAGCAAGGAGGCCAAGTGGTGGGGTTTGTGTCCTGATAAAGCCCTAGGGGAATGGCCTAAGTTGAGGCCACAGAGGCTGGGCTGTCCCCAAAGCCACGTCTATAGTGAAAAATTATTTTTTAAATTTAATTTATTAAAGAGATATATCTTCCATCTACTTCCATCACCCGCTGTCTCCCAGGTGCTCATTAGCTGGAAGCCAGAATCAGAAGTGGAGCTGGGACTTGAACCCGGGCACTGTGACGTGGGACGCAGATGTCTTGACAGCTGTGCCAGATGCCCACCCCTGTACTGAAAATTCTGATGTGGTCTGTTTATGGTGTGCAAAGAGCCCCTGGGGCTCAGAGGAGGTCTCAGCTGGGGGTGGCGTTTTTCCTCCACCTCTGGCCTATCTCTGGCTTCTGGGGAGGATTCTCAGCTCCCAGAGAGCTTCCTGATGGGACATCCTATCCTCCCTCTAAGCCCTGAACAGCTGCCCCCTCCTCCAAGAAGCTCCCTCTGGTTTCCTCCCCAGTCTTGGCTTGCACCTCTGTCATAGGAAAGCAGTGCAGCATGGGTAGGGACCCTTTTTGTCTACCAGGGCCATTTGGATATTTATACCATCAGTCACAGCCCATACAAGAATATCGACTTAAAAATTAGCCTGCCCGAGATGTACTGAATTCCGAGTCCCATGTGCAGTTGCCTTGGCGGGGCCCGACCCAGTGATGTTGCAAGGCCTCACACGGCCTGTAGGCCTGCTGTTCCCCGTCTCTGCGGCACAGTGTGGTGGCTACAGGCCTGGGGAGTCCGGCAGGCTGGCTCCAGTTCCCAGTTCTGCTGGTCGCCAGCTGTGTGGTCCCGGACCAGTCACCCAACCTCTCCAAGTCCATTTTATCATCTGTAAAATGGGCCTACAAAGCACTTCATGTGTTTGTTGCCTTCCCCTTAAAGGTATCAAGTATTCAAGTCAGGCTCATTCATGCTCACGCGCATTGTATTTCCTTTATTCTTTGGCACACATCTTTTAAGTGAAATCAGGATTAAACCTACAACCGGTGGGCCGTAGCTCTTACCAGCATTGCTTGTGTGGGCTACACCATTCTCAGGGGCTTGGGCTGCCGGGTCACGGTCTGGACGTGTCCACACTGTCACCTTGCTTCCCCCCCATGGGACAGAAGTACCTCAAAGGCAGGGATGGCGTATTGTCTGTGTCCCCTCTGGCACCCAGCACAAGGCAGAGGCCTCAACTGTTTGCTCAGTCAATCTGGCAGGAACCTGGCCAGTCACCCAGAGCCAGGAAGCAGGGCCAGGAAACAGCCCTGCTGTCCGATTCCTCTCCACATCCTCCAGCTTGCTTGCCGGGCTCCCTGGCTGCCCCTCCTCGCCCGGGGCCAGGACTCTGGCCTCCCTGCTGGAGCGCTGGACAAATACACCTCTTCTCTGAGCTGTGATGTGGAGGGGACACTTGGGTCTACAGAATGTGACTCTGACACCCCTGCCAATGGCTCTCCAAGGTTCAAGCCAGCATGACTGCCCACTGGGCCTGCAGGAAAGGCTTCTCCCTGGGCAGTGGCCTCCTCTCCACACCCAGGAGGAAGACAGGCTGTGAATTTTGCCCGCTGCTTCCCTTCAGCTCTTCCCCAGGCTCCTGTCTCCTGCCCCTGTTCTCAGCAGAAACTGGTCAGCCTCAGTCTGCAAGGCACAACCCATCCTCTTGTTTATCACCCAAGGCTGAGCAGAAGGAGTGCCGTTCTGGGAATTGTTCTAAGAAAGTTGGACACAAACTGTACGTAGACCCTGTGGCCGAGTGCTGAGACCTAAGGCCATTTCTCTGATTGGAGGCTCAGTTTTCCCCTCTGTGAAATGGGCATTGGCTCTGCTCATTCCTAAAGTGCTGGTGAGGCCCAAGGGAAACAACAGATCAGACGAGAACGTGTTCTGAACAGTTTGGCACAGGGCCCAAAAGCGAGGGGCTGGGGTCCTTTAGACTCCTCCCACTTGAGACCTTGGCCATGCCTGCAACATGCCATATGCCGCACACACGCCATGTATGTTTTCACCGCTACACTGAAATACCTGCTGCAGGCTGCAGGTCGGGGAAAGAGGTTTATTTTAGCCGTGGTTTTGGAGGTTTACAATGCAAGTCAGGAAGCCGTTGGTCTGGGGTCTGATGGGGGAGGGGGTGGCAGAACTCTCCCATGGGTGAGCCAGGAAGCAGAGCGGGTGGCTGGGCCGGAGCCAACTTTTGTAGGGAATCCGCTGGCGAGAACCACTTTTGGAGGGCACACCCACCGTGACTGAAGGACCTCCCACGAGGCTCACTTGCTGACCATCATCACTGGATTAAGTTTTCACCCTCAGTACCGTTAACTGGGACCTTGGGGTTGAAACCTCCGATGAGTTGGGGAGCCAGCTCCTACTCAGACCTCGGCCTTCCACCCAGCTTCCTGAAGCTCACGTCTCACACTGAGCATGTACCGTCCCTGACCATGGTGGAGACGCCCTTCCCTAGCCCATCGCAGTGGGGGGGTCCTGGACCGGGCCCCCAGGACAGCAAGCCCTCCTGCAGCGGAGGGACTTAGGGTTGAGAGGGTAGATAAGCCTGGCTCAATAGGCTAATCCTCCGCCTAGCGGCGCCGGCACACCGGGTTCTAGTCCCGGTTGGGCGCCGGATTCTGTCCCGGTTGCCCCTCTTCCAGGCCAGCTCTCTGCTGTGGCCAGGGAGTGCAGTGGAGGATGGCCCAAGTGCTTGGGCCCTGCACCCCATGGGAGACCAGGAGAAGCACCTGGCTCCTGGCTTCGGATCAGCGCAGTGCGCCGGCCACGGCAGCCATTGGAGGGTGAACCAACAGCAAAAGGAAGACCTTTCTCTCTCTCACTGTCCTCTCTGCAAAAAAAAAAAAAAAAAAAAAAAGAGAGAGAGAGAGAAGATAAAGGAGGGGCCCAAATCACGTGGCTATAGCAGACCATTTTTACTTAGATGGTGTGGTTATGGGTGGGCCAGGAGAAGCAAGGGACTCCATCCTGAGTGGCCTCAGCACCTCATCAAGTGTCTGTTCCACATTCTTGGTGCTTCCTGGGAGAGAGGCCATGGGCCTGGCCAGCCCCCAGAGCCTGCTTCTACCCCTTCAGGGGGTCCCCGGGCCCAGGGATGCCCCCCTCCCCAGCACACTGGTGTGCAGAAGGCTTCAGGAAGAGGCACCTGAAACCCCTTGCTAACCCCCTACATCTCAACTTGGGGTTCACGTTCAGGATCTGAGGAGCAGGCTTGGGCGTGTGGTTGCTAGCAGGGGACATGGGCACCAGGAAACACCCAGCTCCCAGGCAGGGCCTTGGACCTCACACTGGCTGGGCTTGGGGCTTAGACCCTGACCCCCTCCCTAAGGTCCTCAGATACTCTTCTACAGCCCTGCCCAGGAGCAGGCAGAGCAGTGACCATCATCCTATGGTCCTGACCCTCTGCGTCACTCACACACACACACACACACCCTGAGGGAGAGGTCAGTTTATTCTCCAGGATGGGTTCCTGAGGAGATGGGAGACATGCCACCACATGTCCTCTGTCCCACTGGGGGACGGGGAGTTGGAGACAGGGATGTGCAGGTGGTCACCAACTGCAGGAGGGGGAGCTGGCAGAGATGGGCAGGGGGCAGGGAACCCGAGGTGGCACGGCCCAGGAGCATGGGGGTCAGCCTCCTTTTCACAGGTCAATGCCAGGGGGTCACATAGTTGACACGACTGAGGAGAGAAAACCGTGGGAGGAAGCATTGTCCAGAGAGTCCTGGGGAAAACTCAAGCTGTCCCCCAAGCCCAGCTGCCCTGCTCCGGGCTCTGAGAAGTCAGCTTCCGTTCAGCTGTGGGCTCAGGAGCCGTCCAGGGCTCCCTATTGCCTTCTGTATATTTTCAGCTGCTCTTCCAACCCTCATCGCCCACCGACCCCTAGCCAGGCAGGCTCCCAGCATTCCCCAGCCGCATGGTACCCACGGTGCTGGGCATCACACAGTGCTAAGAACCAGAAACTTCCCAGCCTGTGCACGCGAGAGCTCCCCATCCGTGCTGCCAGAGCCCTGGTCTGGGCGCCCTGAGGCCCTGGGAGGGGCTGGGCAGGTGGTGACCTACTGGAGAAGGGGGAGCTGGTGGGGAGAGGCAGACAGACTGCCCAGCTGAGCTCAGCACAGCCGAGGTGTGGGTGAGCGGCTGGCCGTCCCAGGGAGGGGTAGGTGCGGCACGACCCGAGTCTGGGAAACCTGAGGGTAGGGGGGAGGGAGGGGCTGGGAGGCCGGAGGCGGCCATGCTATGAGGACGCGCAGTTACCAGGTACCACTCCCCGCCCTCGTTCCCACTTGGGACACGTCACTCGCGGGTGACCCTGCTGGGAGCTCTAGTGCCCTCTGCCCCGTCCACACCCCCCGGGGCAGATTCTGGCTCTTCCCCTCTGCTCCCAGGAAACGCCCTCCCTCGCCCGCCCCACCCTCTGCGATCCCCACTTCTGCCGGGGGCGGGTCTCAGGAGTCGGGCCCCCTGCACGTGGCTCGGGGTCTCGCTGTGGAAAGCGGGGCCTGGAATCCGCGGAGCCCGAGCGCCGCCCCCGCACCTGGCGCCCGGGGGCGGGGCCGTCCCTACCTGTAGTGGGAGCCGAAGCGTCGGAAGGCGTTGCTAGGGAAGAAGGCGCGGCGTGAGTGGGAGAGGAGCGGGCGCGCCCGCATACCCGCTGCACCCTTCCACTCGGAGCGGCTGGAGCTGCCGGGGACCGGACGACCAGGTGTGTGGGAGGGGCCCGTTTTCCCCAGGGCTCGCCTTCTCAAGGGCCATTAGGAAGGTGGGTGCTGGGAGCGCCACCCAAACCCCGCCCTCCCTCCTCCGCGGGTGGGGTCCCGGGGCTCGGGGCATCACTCACAGGGAGTCGAAAGGCAGGGGCTTCTGTCCGTAGCGGTCCAGGCTGGGGTTCTGGTTGAGGCAGTACTGGGGCGGGCCACAGGGATGGGGGCCGGTGAGCTGGGGGCGGGGGTGCGGGCACGGACCCCTGCCCTCGGCCCCCCCCCCCCCCCCAGCCTCCGGGCTGGAGATGCAGGTCCTGGGGACCCGGAGACCCTCTCTCCCACGCGCCATTTCAGCTGCTCCCCACTGCCAAGACCCTCGGAAACCCGGCGGCGCCCAGCCTTCCCTACCCGCCAGTTTTGGGTCATTTCCGGCTTCAAGTACCGCACCGCGTAGCCGCTGAACCCCTCCACTGCGGACAAAAACCCTACTTACGCTCCAGAGCAGGCCCCGCCCCAGCCCCGCCCCCACATCCCCTTCTCCCCAGCCCCTCGCCGGTACAAAGCCCCGCCCCTCCAGGTCCACACCTGGCTCCTACCCTGACCCTCACCTGTCCCGCTCCCGCCCGCGACAGGTGGCCCAGCGCTCTCCAGGTCGCGCGCCCGCTCCCAGCCAGAGCCCGCCCTCCGCCCCTGACTCTCGCCTGCAGCTGTGGTGGCCCGGCGACCCCGCTGCTGGTGCACTGACCTCTCTTGTTCAGGCATGGCAGCCTGAACTCTCCGGCCGAGGACACGAAACGGGACCAGTCCTCGATGGCGCGGGTGAAGCAGGGCCAGTCCACCCGGTTGATGCCCGGCGCGATGGGCGCCAGCTTTCCCTCCCGGCACCTGTCGTGGATCTTGTGGCCGGTGGCCGTGATGTCCTGCCAGGGCAATGGGGGTCAGGCGCGGCGGCAGATGTGCAGCCTGGGCGCCATCCCAGCCCACTGAGCTGACACTTGGCCTCCGTGACCGAGGGGTGCCTCAAGATGGGGTCCGGTGTACAGCATTGGGGGCGGGTCCCCAGCGGGCAACTGGGGAGGTGCCTGGAAGGGGCGACCAGGACAGGAGGGGCTTGCGCCTGGGTGCAGCCTGCCCGGGGCCAGCGGCACTCACCAAGCACTGCAGGGGTTTGTTGGGGACCCCCAGCAGTGTGAAGTGGGCGTTGTCAAACTCATCTGTGGAGAGAAGAGAGGGAAAGGAGGTGTCTCCGCCTCCAGACCAGACGGTCAAGGCCACACTCAGAGAAAGGTGTGGCCACACTCTACTTGGAAAAATGTTTCAGGGGGCTGGCGTCGTGGTGCAGAGGGTTAAGCCTGGGCTTGGGACCGCTGCGTCCCTTCTCGGAGTGTGGGTTCAAGTCCCGGCTCCTCTGATTTCTACTTAAGTATGGGGTGGGCAACAGGAGCTGGCTCAAGTACTTGGGTCCCTGTCACCCACGTGAGAGACCCAGATGGATTTCTGGGCTCCTGTCTTCAACCTGGCCCAGGCCCAGCTGTTGTGGGCATTTGGGCAGTGAGCCAGTGGATGGAAGATATTCTCTCTCTTTCTCTCTCCCCTACAAATAGATTAAATTTAACTACTTAATTTAAAAATTAGATTTTTTAAAGATATTTGGTGACTTAAAAAATATAATATAAAATGATATCCGTATTTCATCTCTTACAGGAGAATAAGCCCCACATATATTAAACTCCTCAATGTAAAAAAATGAGAAATTATAAAAGTATTAGAAGAAAACTTAGAAATTTCTTTATCATCTTAGGGTAGGAAAGGCTTTTTTTTTTTTTTTTTTTTTGGACAGGCAGAGTGGACAGTGAGAGAGAGAGAGAGACAGAGAGAAAGGTCTTCCTTTTTGCCGTTGGTTCACCCTCCAATGGTCGCCGCGGCTGGCGCGCTGCGGCCGGCGCACCGCGCTGATCCGATGGCAGGAGCCAGGAGCCAGGTGCTTTTCCTGGTCTCCCATGGGGTGCAGGGCCCAAGCACCTGGGCCATCCTCCACTGCACTCCCGGGCCACAGCAGAGGGCTGGCCTGGAAGAGGGGCAACCGGGACAGAATCCGGCGCCCCGACTGGGACTAGAACCCGGTGTGCCGGCGCCGCTAAGCGGAGGATTAGGGAAAGGCTTTTTTTAAAAGTTTTTATTTTATTTATTTGAAAGAGTTTGAAAGAGTTACAGAGAGAGAGAGAGAAATCTTCCATCTGCTGGTTCACTCCCCAAATGACTGCAATGGCCAGAGCTGAGCTGATCCGAAGCCAGGAGCCAGAAGCTTCTTCCGGGTCTCCCTTGTGGGCCCAGGGGCCCAAGGACTTGGGCCATCTTCTACTGCTTTCCCAGGCCATAGCAGAGAGCTGGATCGGAAGCGGAGCAGCCAGGAATCGAACCAGTGCTGCCTACATGGGATGCCGGCACTGCAGGCAGTGGCTTTAACCCGCTGAGCCACAGCGCCAGCCCAGAAAGACTTTTTAACTCTGATGAACAACACAGGACGTTTAAACTAAAGAGAATAACCTTGACCACGTGGAAACGCATTTCTGGGGCTGGCGCTGCAGCACACCTGGTTCAGGTGCGGCTTTGGGTGCCGGCTCTGAATCAGGGTTCTGCTTGGAGTTCTGCTACTCTGTGCTTCCGCTTCCCATCCAGCTTCCTGCTAACGTGTGCAGGACAGCCCAAGATCGTGGGTTCTGTCACCCACGTGGAAGAGCTGGATGGAGTTCTAGGCCTCGACGTGTGGCCTGGCCCAGCCCCAGCTGTTTCGGGGATTTGGTGAGTGAACCAACCGATGGAAGATCTCTCTCTCTCTTTCTCTGTCCCTGTTTCAAATAAATAAATCTTTTAAAAAAGCTGCATAAAAAATCAAAAGACAGATGGGAAAATATATTTCCACTTATTTAACAGATGAGAGGCATTTTTCCTGATATTCAAAGAACTTCTAGAAATCAAGACAAAAAGAAAAAAGAAAAAAAAAGAAAGATGGGTAAGCCCATGATGCGAAGGTAGCTCACACACATAAAAATAGTACCAAAAAAAAAAAAATAACCAAACATAGGAACAGACACTGAGCCTCATCTGTAATAAGATGTGTGCATATTCAAACTACAGTGGGATGTCGAATTTCCCTGATCAGACTGGGAACAATTCAGAGATTGGTGCGCTTATCAGAAAGAGAACCTTTGTCATACACCGCCAGAGGGGGTTGATGGGAGCCTGCAGAGAGCAGTGGGCATTATCCATCAGCACCTTTGACCCCACAGACCCACTTCTGTGAACTGATCCCACTTTACAGCTGCCTAAGGGCACCCTTTTCAGTGTTGTTTGTACCAGTGAGGGTTGAAACAGCTCAGGTTAACTTAGCTATACTATACTCTCACCAGGCAACATGTTAAAATAATAAAAATAAATTGAAGGGTGGGTGTTTGGCCCAACCTCTGGGTGGGATGCCCATATCCCATACAGGAGTGCCTGGGTTTCACTCCCAGCTCTGCTCCCAATTCCAGCCTCCTGCAGATGCACACCCTGGGAGGCAGCAGGTGAGGGCTCAAGTACTTGGGTTCCTACCACCCACGGGAGAAACCTGCATTGAGCTCCCAGCTCCTGGCTTCAGCTTCAGTCTGGCCCAGTGCTGGAGTGAGCCAGGGATGGGAGATTTGTCTGTCTGTCTCTGACTCTCAAATAAATTGATAAATTTTAAAAGATAATTTGAAGAAATTCACTATACAAGAACTCTAAGGTGCTATCATTTGCTTTAGAGCTAAACTTTAGGCGACTGGAGGCAGAGAAGAGTCTGCATTCCAGTCGCCACCTTAAGGAACTCATCAGACTCAGCGGCGTGGGGAGTGGGGTCATTCCAGCCTGCTGCCGCCCCGCACCTGTGAGAGCTCCCTGCCAGCAATGCTGAGCCTGGCTAATCCTGCCTGCACCTGGCTTCCAGGGTAAGGAAACTGCACTAACAAGGGGTCCAACACAGCTCATTGGAACTTTGAAAAAATCAGGGGTGGCATTTGGTACAGTGGTTAAGATACCACTTGGGGCACCCACGTGCCGTATCGAGTCCTACTGCTCCTCTTTCCGGCTGCCTGTACTGCACATCTTGGGAGGCAAATGGTGATGGCTCCTGTGCGTGGTCCCTGCCACCCATGTGGAGACTTGGGTTGAGTTCCCTGCTCCTAGCTTTGGCCTGGTCCAGCCCTGGGCAGTGCAGGTGTTTGGGAAGTGAACTAGCAGATGGGAGATTCCTTTCTCTATCTTTCAAACAAATTAAGATAAAAACAAAGGTTACAAAGTACTTGAGAAAAAGAGGAAATGCTACCTGTCATCACATAAAATGATATTGTGGGAGGAAAATGGACGTGACTGGTTTATTTGAGTCCAGTACTAGAGACACAGAAATATCTGTGATGCAGCGTGCCACAGTGAATCCTGGTTCCCCTGAAATTCTCTGAAGCTGTTAACACATCTTGGGGGAGACTGGGAAAATGTTAATATGCACTGAATAGTAGATGTTATGGAATTACCATTAACTTTCCTAGGTGTGATAGTGGTATTGTGTCACAGAGGAGGCTGTTCTTGGCATTGGGCGCTGTCTACTGAAAGAGAGAGAGAGAGAGAGCGAGCGAGCGCATCAGCTGCAGCAGGCAGAAGGTAATGGGTGGTGCTCTTCACGATGTTTTCAACTGTTCTCTGAGAATGTTCCTAGGCAGGCCTGGGGGATGTGTGTGCATGCGCATTGGTGAGCCCTGGAAAGATGCACTGAAGCCAAGAGCAGCCACCTGTGAGCGTGCGGGGCGAGAGCTCCCGTGTGCGCGTTGTCTCAGCATTTTGAGTTTTGGAATTGCGACTGTGCTGCGTGTTTACGATGAAGTGCACACCCAAATCAGAGCCCTCGCTGGAAGCCTAGGTGCCTGGCCTCTCCGGAAGCAGGAAATTGGAAGGATTGCTGACCTCGCTGACCCTTGCCACACTGCCCTGTCTGATGAGGCCGCGCCCCTGTAGGCCCTTCCCTCCCCACCCACTTCCCGTGTTTGTGGTTCCCATCCTGGCCTGCGGGGGGTCTGGATGGGGGCCTCCCATGATCCACATGCAGGCTCTGAGCCCCTCACCCACCTGCCACTCGGACGGAACCCAGGTATGGCTCTGACTTCCCTCGCGCCCCTCCTGCTCACCCTGGCACCGCATGCTATGGACGTCGCCTGCTAGTGTTCAACACCCCCACGCCCCGAATGACATGTCCCTCTGGGCCCCCTTCATGCTGAAAGCCATCAGAGGCTCCTGTTCCTTTCCAGAACAAGTCAGGCCCCTGGGCCTGCAGCAGGGCCCTCCCTGAGCTCCGCCCTGGTCTCTGGCCACAGCCCAGCCCCCCCCTCCCGCCCCCGCTGCTGAACCAAACCTCTCGTGGTGGCCCAAAGTCCCATGTCACCTCCTCCCCGTCCCAGGCCTCTGCCAGGCTCTTCTCTTCAGCCAGGCTGCCCCTCATTCCCCAGGTGATCCAGCCCGGGGTCGGGCACAAAACAGGTGCTTCATAAAGGTCTGAGATGAACAGGTGTGCGAGTCGGGGTGGCACTCCCCCCCACACCCATCTGCTTAATCTGTGCAAAGCTATTCCGTGGGCCCAGGGGGCTCTTTGACCCCAGGCTCTCGGGTCCTCTTCTTGTTTCTGGGAGATGTGGGGAGGGGTCTCTCTCCCTTCCCCAGGGTGGGAGATGGGCCGGCAGCGCTTGCTACTGTAAACACCCTCGCTCGGCCCAGTTCTCCCTCCAGGCACAATCACATGTTACAGGCCAGGCGTCACTCTAAGTGCCTTTCCTGACCATCTCATTTTATTGTTATGTGAAAATTATTTAAGAGACAGAGAGGGACTGGCGCTGTGGCGCAGCAGGTTAAAGCTCTTGCCTGAAGTGCCAGCATCCCATATGGGCACCGGTTCTAGTCCCGGCTATTCCTCTTCTGATCCAGCTCTCTGCTATGGCCTGGGAAAGCAGTAGAAGATGGCCCAAGTCCTTGGGCCCCTGCACCCACGTGGGAGACCCGAAAGAAGCTCCTGGCTCCTGGCTTCGGATGGCGCAGCTCCGGCTGTTGCGGCCATCTGGGGAATGAACCAGCTGATGGAAGACCTCTCTCTCTCTCTCTCTCTCTCTCTCTCTCTCTCTCTGGCTCTACCTCTCTCTGTAACTCTTTTAAATAAAATAAATTAAAAGAGAGAGAGAGACAGAGAGAGAGACAGAGAAAGAGAGAAACGGACAGAGTTCCCATTTCCTGGTTCACTGCCCGAATGCCCAGGCGTTGGGAACTCAGTCTAAGTCTCCTGAGTACTTTGAGTCATTGGCACTGCCTCCCAGGGTCTGCGTTAGCAGAAAGCTCGAGTCAGGAGCTAGAGGTGGGAATCGGACCCAGGTGGTCTGATGTGGGACGCAGGTGTGTTAGCCAGACTCCAGCTTCAGCAGACTCCTGCCCCCAATCTCAGTTTTGACCTCACAGCAGCACGGTGAGGCAGGCCCCATCGTCATCCCCTCCTGTGGGCTTCCTGGCAGGCGTGTAGAGCAGGGAGCAGCCCTCTCACCTGCACCTGCCACTCACTGCCCTGCCCTTCAAGGTCCTTCCCTGAAACCGCCCACCCCTTCCCTCCCCCCAGGGCCCCAAGGCGCCCGGACACAGGAGGGCCTGACCTTTTCGGCAGTAGGTGGAGGACTGGCAGTGCTCCTCTGGGAGGCAGGCCCTGACTGTGTCCATGTCCATGCGGCGCAGCGTGGGCAGGGCCGGGTGGTAGAGCTGCTGCTTCACCCCGGCCAGCGGCTGGCGCTGCCGCTCCATGGGCAGCAGGATGGCCGGGGAGGCGTATACGTGGGTGGAACCATCGTCCCAGGGTACCAGGTCAATGATGCGGGCCATGGCTGGGGAGCAGAGGGCCCCAAGGGCCTCACCCTGGGCTCCTGCCAGCCAGCCCTTCTCCTTTGTAGCAGCGCAGCCTGGCCCAGTACGGTTGTGTCTGCGTGCCGAGCATTTATTAAGCACCTACTGTGTTCCTGGCTGTTCTTTCAGGAGCTCTGCATATGGCAGCAGGGACCCTCAGATAACAGAGGCCACTCTACCCTCTAACACACCCTGGGATGCACTAAGTGTGCAGGTCAGTTCTGGGGGTGCGTGTCTAGAGGGGCTGGGGCTGGGACGTGCACAGAATGGTCTATAAGAGGGGCCATCTGAGTCTGTTCTAAAATGATGGGCATATACCTCAGGGTGACCAATGTCCGAGTGTGCCTTAGCTAAGGTAGCTGACAGTTATCCAAAATCTTACAAAGAGACGCGGAACTAAATTTTTAAAAGGGGAAAGCCTTGCTAGGTCTGCAATGGGATAACCTGGCTGGCTAGCAGGTGCCCCCCTTGCTAAAACAGACATTCCCCCCGGGGCCTGGCGTCAGTGGCACTTCAGTGAGAAGCTGTGGCCTCAGCTTGGAGTTGCAGGTGAGAGGTGGGGGGGGGACTTCAGACCGTGGGGAGGGGGTGCAGGGGAGGGCAGGATGACAGGGAGGGCAGGCAAGTGGAACACCGAGAGGAAGGGCGAGAGCGCACCCTGCCTCTCTCCCCCTCTCTCCCGTGGGCAGCGGGCAGCGGCTACCTCATCTGCAGGGCAGGAGCCAGGTGCGCGGGCTTGTGAGGACTTGCCGCTCTCCCCACAGCTCTGAGAGCAGAAGAGGAAGGCAGGTGGGCGGGCCTGAGGGCCGGGCGCTGGAGAATAAAGGAGCATTGTGCAGAGACAGTGCCGGCTGCTGCCTGATTGTGAGGGCGCCGCTCCCGGGCTACCTGGCAACTGCAGGCTCGCGCTCAGCCTCCTGGGCGCGGGCGGGAGCTCGGGCTCCCCAAAGGTCGCCAGGCCAGGGGCCAGGGATGGCTGCTGAGCTCTCTCCAGGCTGTGTGACCCTGCATTAGTTTCTGTCTCTCTCTGGGCCTCAAGGCCCCCATCTGTGTTAGGCAAAGGCTCTTGGCTGAGCCATTTGGGGGCGTCTGGGAACTGGGAGAGCGCGTCCCTTTCTGCGTGCTCAGGAAAGAGGTCACTGCTGGCCTCTGGGGGGGCGGGGAGGGGGGAGATTAGCCATGGCCAGGATCCCGGGTCAGTGTGCGGATCAGAGAGTGGTGGCCTCAGCAGGCCGGGGATTAGCAGGTGATACTGCGCCCAGCCTCCCCAGGACCGCAGCTGCCTCCCTCCCAGGAAAGTCAGGCTGGGAGTGCCGAGTCCTGGGGCTGTCCCACCGCCCTAACCCCCCACCCCCACCCCCAGCTGAGGAGACTCTTGGGAGAGTAGGTTCATTTGCATGTAATTGGCATCTGCTTTGCATACACCTGCCCTGGGGCTGAGCCTGGTGGGTCCTGAAGTCCCTACTGTGAGACACTACAGGATTTTCTTCCCCAGTTGCTCCCTCTCCTGTGCTCCAAGCAGCCCCCAGAGCAGCATCCCCAAGTCCTGCCCCTTACAGAGAACCTGCTCAGGGTGGCCTCCACTCATCACCCACACCCCCAATTTACTCTTTTTTTATTTTAAGATTTTTTAAAAAATTTATTTGAAGGACAGAGTTACAGAGAGAGAGGTAGAGCCAGAGAGGTCTTCCATCTGCTGGTTCACTCCCCAAATGGCCACAGGCAGAGGCTTAGCCAACCACACCTCAGTGCCAGCCCCAGGTCCCACCTCTTAATACACTTGCTTTGGACATGAGGTTTCAACACAGACATTTTGGGGGGACATCAGCTTTCCGAGCACAGCACCCATGATGGTGCCGAATAGGTGCTGGACGTGACATGTGGCTGATGTGCAGCGGGCAAGTGTGGAGGCAGGAGCTGGTCAGGAGACTGCAGAGGGCCAAGCCAGCTTGTGACTGGGTGGCCCTGGGCTCTTCCTCCACTGCTGGACCCCCAGACCTGTGATACGCTGCAAGGTGGAACCCCAGTGGCAAAGCCCTTCTCTGTGAGTGTGCCAGGCTGCAGAGGTCACAGCTCCTCCCCATGGCACCTCCAGCCCATCCCCCACAGGTCACAGGAGGCTCTTGGGCTCTCCTGGGCCTGTAGAGGTGGCCTGTGTCACCAGTGGTGCACTGACCCTTGTCTTGGTCCTGATGGACAGAGATGGCAGGGCTTGGCTCAGGCTGGTGGGGGGGCACTCAGAGTACTCAGCTTGGGTAGCTGGGGGCGGGTGACCCTTCGTGGAAGAGGAGAGGCCTGGGTTGGGGGCGGAAGGCAGAGTTTTAGGGGGAAACATGAATGCTGGTTCAAGACGTCTGACAGATGGCTGCGTGGAGACGTGCAGCTGGCAGCGAGGGGCGTGTGTGTGTAGCTCAGGGAGATGCGGCCTGGGCATGGGTTTTTAGAGGCATTGGCTTGTGGGTGACAGTTAAAGTCACGAGACTGTGGGAGCTCCCGGGGCGGGGGGGATGCAGCGACAGGGGACCAAAGATGGCGCCTGGAACGCCCTGAGTCTGGGGAAGAGGAAGCACTAGGAGAGAAGACCGCCAGCCGGGGCGGAAGAGAACCAGGAACGGGTGGTGTGGCGAAGGCCAAGAGGAGTGGGGGGACCCTGGTTTGAGCCACAGTTTAGGACGGGCAACTTGGGGGCAGTAGGGGCCTCTGGGCCTGGGGGAAGGAGGTGAGGTAAGACGGGCCTGGGGGAAGAGGGAGGGGCTCTCTGGTGAGAAAGAGGAGAAAGCCACAACCACCCCCATGGTCTGGGTGAAGCTCCTGGGCTTACCTCCGGGGGAAAGAAGCCAGACTCAAAAGTGGCCCCTCTTACCAAGTCCAAGTTAACCCACCGTGCCTGTGGCTATGAACACAGGCAGCCACGCCGCTAAGCCAAGCAGTGCTTTTACCATGGGCGGGGGCGGAGGTTACCCGTCGGTTGCTTTCTTTCATTAAGTTACTTGGCATCTGTTCTTTGCTTGTTTGCTGGAAGGTTTATTTATTTGAAAGGCAGAGTGACAGAGACAGAGAGAGAGACAGAGAAAGAGGGATCTCCCTTTGATGGCTCACAACACCCAGGACTGGGCCAGGCCAGTGCCAGGAGCTGGGAACTCAATTGGGTCTCTCACGTGGGTGACAGGGACCCAAGTAGTTGAGCCATCACCTTCTCCCTCAAGGGGTGCTCGTCAATAGGAAGCTGAGCCAGACTCGAACCCGGGCCCTTCAGTATGGACTGTGGGCACGGCAAGCAGTTTCTTAGTGGCTGCGCCAAACGTCCACCCCACGACCAGAGTTCTCGAAGATTCCCACCTGCTCACGAAGCTCCTTCCTGCTGACTTGCAGTCACTATCCAGCCCTGCCCCTCAGCCCGGGCAATCACTGATCTGCTTTTCCTAACTATGGACTCGCCTTTTCTGTGCATTTTATAGAAATAGATCGTAAACTAGATCCGTGGGGGGCTCCTGTCTGGCTCATTCTGCGTAGTGATGTTTCTTTCTTTGAACCTTAAATATCCTATGACCGTTGTTTATTATAAAGCTGGACCCAGACGGGTGGGGTATCTGGCCGGGGTCACAGGCTCCAGGCCCTCCAAAAGCTCTGGGTGGGTCACCCTGGAGGGGGATGTCTTTGATCTCCTTGGAAGCCTCAGCCACCTGTTTCTGGTATTTGCCGGCAGGGTTTTGGAGATGGGCTGGCGGACAGCACAGCTCTGAGCCACAGGCCACCCACAGACATGTCAGACGGGACATCCACGCAGCAAACTGCTCCTCACCCAGAAGCAAGTTCCGGCGGCCTGTCTGGCAGCAGGCACGGCTCCATCATCTCCTGGCCCGCGTGTTCACCCTGACGACGTGGAGCACTCTGGCTGTGGCTCTCTTCTTGCCCGCGAAGACCTGCACGGGCTGTAGCGGGGCCTTGGACCACGCGGCTGTGGACAGAGAACCAAGCTCCTCGCTGGGAGGCGCCACCACCCAAAACGCGTGGTAATGTTTCCGGGGTTCATCGCCTTGCAGCCTGTGTCAGCACTGGGTTGCTAAGGGGTGCCGGCCAGTGCGCCGTGTGCGGGGCGCACCGCTTGTTTATCCCCTGGCCGGCAGACACGGGGTGGCTTCCACTTTGGCCTGAAGGCTTTGTGTGGGCTCACAGTGTCATTCCTCTTGGGAAGACTCAAGGGGAAAGGTGTGCTTTCCTTCTCACCAAAGCGCTAAGCTGTTTCGCAAAGTACTGCCCCGTGCCTTGGCCTGGTTGGTAGCTACACAGGGTATTGGCTATATTATGTGCTACTGTTCAGACACTTTCTGTGCGTTCCAGGTCTCCCCCGGGGGTGGTGGGAGCCCAAGTTCTTGAGCCATCCCCGCTGCCTTCTACGGTCTGCAGTGGGAGGAAGTCGCAGTCAGGAGCCGGAGCTGGGAGTCCAACCCTGGTGCTCAGATACGGCCTGCTGGAGCCGGTAGTTAACATCTCGTCTTACCAAGGGTTTTCTGTTTTTGTTTTCAACCAGCCCCAAAGGACTGGGCTTCCATAGTCCACCAACTAAAATCCAGACTCCTCACTGTGGCTCAGAGGCATATGGATCTGATGCCACCCCCCTGTCAACCTCACCCCGCCAGCTGTCCCCTTCACCTCCTACGCTCTAGGTTCCCCCCCCCCCCCCCCCCCCCAGTCTGTGCCCCAAGGCTCATTCCAGCCTCAGAGCTTTCACTTGTGGTCTCCTCTGATCTTTTCAGGGCTAAGTCCTTATTGCTTTCTGTGTTGCAACTCAAATAGACCCGGGTACCTACTTCTTCCTGGAGGCCCCTCCCACCCCTTCCTCTCCCTCACACACGTCTTGTTTCTTTCTGCTTGTCTCTTTCATGGCTGTTAGCATCCTCTGCAATGCCGCTGCAGTTGTCATGCATCGTCTCCATTTTCACCTCCCCAGCTGGCAGGTTCCGTGTCTGTCTTGTTCCATGCACCAGGCCTGGCCCACTGCCACACACAGAAGAGCTCTAGAATGATTGCAGAGGAACAAGGCAAGCCCCACCCCCTTGCTGAACATCCCTGCACCCCATGCCCTGTCCAGGTCCTGACCCTCCACTGCGCTTCTCTCCCCTGGGGCTTTTGTGCCTTGCAACCATTCTGCCTGGGTCTCTGTCTCCTTTCTAAGGTCCAGCGTTGGTTTGCAGGGCAGCAGGCCAGACTCCGTCCTCGCCGATCCTCAGTCCTAAAGGCCCAGCTCTGGAACCATGGCCACTGGCAGTAGAGCCCAAGCTACGAAGACTCCTATCCAGAGAGAAGCTGCCTGGGCCCTGGTGTTGGGGCAGGGAGCAGATGTGTGCCTCCTGCCCCTGCTGGCTGCCACCTTGAGGAATCTCCCGGGAGCCACTCTGTGGCTTGGCCAGGGTGTGTGGGAAACCAGGCCCCTTGTACCTGGGTGGGTTCTCCAACCACCCCTAGTGCCCCGAGTGAGAGCCACACAGGATCCCTTCTGTGGGGCCTGGAGGGTTGCTGCTGGTTCCCTGGACATCAACCACCTCTTTTCCACCCCACCCCCATCCCGCACCTGCTAATCCTTTGTGCACAGCCAGCTACTGCCAGTTAATCCCCGATCCGTGTCTGAAAGGCCAGCTGCGAGAAGGCAGTTCCCGGCTGGAGGTTGGCATCTGAGCAGGTAATTCAGAGGGGACCCGGGATGGAATTCTAGAGAGGCGTTCAAGCAGGTGCGGCCAAATAGACGGGGCAGCAGCCTGCGGCTTCTGTTTCCTCCGTGGGGTTCAGAGCGTGGTGTGCGTCAGAATCTTTGGGCAGCTGGTGAAGTGCAGACATAGGCACCCCAGAGGGTTTGGAGGGCGCCGGGCTCTGCATTTTCAGCGGCTCCCTGGAGGATTTTGAAAACGCAGGTGGTCTACACCATGGTTCCCTGGGCTGCTGGAGGGCTCCCAGCTCCCCCTTCCTGCCTGAGCCTCCCTCGTCCAAGTGGACTCAGAAAGATGGGCAGGAGCGACAAAAATCTCTGACCAGGAGGAAACAGCTGAGTCTGGGGAAGGGGAAAGCGTGGGGAATGGGGAGGGGGCTCCCTTAGTCCTTTCTAGAACGTTCAGAAATGTAAGCCAGAACTGCTGCCCACTGGGCAAGGCCCTACAGGTCTGGCCTGCAGTAGGGACGAGCATTGGACCAGCATCAGCCCCACCAGAGTGGGTGCGGGGCGGCTGGGATTGAGTTGTCCCGAGTGTGGACTCGGCTTAGCCTTGCACTGGCCGTGCCCCTTGGGCCAGGCTGTCGGCCTGTGTGTGCTCCGTCACGGACAGCTTTGACTTTCTGGGGGCGGGGGCACGGGGTGCACCTGATTATGGACAGAGACTCTTGGCTCCATTCTGGCTCTTGGGGCTGCCGGCTGAGGCCCCTGGGATCTGCCACGCCCAGTGCTTGACTTTGGGCTGTCCCCACCTGGGAAGTCATTCGCACTGCCACGTCCAACAGGGAAACAGAAGATGAGAAGGGTCCCGTTTAGCTCTGATTCACTTTCCAGGACTGAGCCTGGGTTCTGACTCCCCGCGCAGCGTCTGCCCCCGCCACAGCTGCTCATGGCGGACACATGGCTGCGGGGACGAGGGCTGGGGACGGAAGGCCAGGCTGCCTGGCCGGGGCTCTGGGGAGCTGGGCACTGGGGCAGGATTGTCTTCAGCCTGGCCAGAGGGGTTCTTGGTCAGCTTCTTGGCTGCCTGTGGCTGGGAGAGGGCTGGGCACACCGGGTCCTGTATTGTTCCACAGGGCCCAGCCGGGGCTAGGAGTTTGCATACAGGGGCCTGTATGGTGCCTATAGGACCCACGGCTAAATAAACTAGAAACTAAACCCATATACAATGGAACTAAAATATCACAGTAAACCACGCAAAAGGAGTTTAACCGGCATTTTATCTAAAAATTGAAAACGTTATGAACATACACTACTTATCTTCAAACATTTTCCGTTCATATGTTCCTCATAATGGATGTTTAAAATTTATCATGGGATTGTACAGTGTGCAGTGAGTTAATGTTTTCACTTAATGTCACCGATAGTCACAGCCAACATTTGGGAAGCCCTCGGCCTAATGCTGGCGCCGTGTGGGTGTGCTGCAGCTATCCGTTCATTTCACCTTCCTAACTGACCTGCGAGAGAGGTGCCATTTGCACCCATTATACAGACAGGCAAGCTAAGGCACAGAGCGCTTCACATCCCTGCTCCTGACTTGATTCCAGAGCACGTAGGTCCCGATGGATTTGCTTCTTTCGTTTTAATGGTTCCGTGACGTTCCATTACCGAGTGGATCTTTGCTTAGTCATGTGCCTCTTACGGATGAACGTTCAAGTCCTTGCCAGTACTCAGCCTCCTCTTAGGGTCTTCAGGTGCTCTCCGTCGTCTTCTGCAACTAACCCCTGCGCGCATGTTTACGGCTTAGAGTAGTTCTACAGTGGACACCTGGGGCACCGTGGCAGCCGTGCGTACCGCGCGAAGTGGCCCTCCCGCAGCGGAGCCGGAGTGAGCACTCTGTCCCTCCCAGGCTGTCGGGATGCTGGGCTGGGTCCAGAAGGTGCTGCCGCAGCCTCCAGGGACTCAGAGGACCAAGGTGGAGGAGGAAGAGGAAGCAGAGGAGGCGGAACCGGAACCGGAACCAGAGCCCGAGACAGCCCCCGAGGAGGCCGAGCCGGAGGACCAGGCCCTGGTGAGAGGAGGCGGGGTGACCAGGGACGGGCTGGCCTTGCTGCTCGGGGACAGCCCAGCGTGGGCCACCCGCGCCCCGTGGACTGTCCACATCAGAGAAGCACAGCCAGAGGAGCCGTGGCAGTGTCCACCCCAGTGAGGACAGGCAGGCCCAGGCTGTGGAGCGAGCTCCCGGGCCAGCTGCCCTGTAAAAGGGTAACCAGCAAGCGTTTGAAGTGCTGTGGGCCAGGCCACCGGGAGCCTCTCAGCTCTGCCGTGCCAGTGTGGACACGGCTGTGGATGAGGATACACACACCAGTGCGGCTGTGTGCCCGTCAAAGGGGATTTAGAAAAGCAAGCAACCCGCTGGGTCTGACCCGTGGACCGCGCTTTGTCAAGCTCTGGAGTCTAGGACAGAGCTAGTCACAGCCGCGAGCGCGGGTTGTTGCCGGTCCCGGATGAGACCCGGAGCTTGCACCGGTGGGACTCTCCCGTCTGGTTCGGTGCTGTCTGCTTCCTGGCGAGACTTCCCCGCCAAAGGAAGCAGTCCGTTGATAATGCGTTCTGCTGCGAGCTGCTTCGTCGCCATGGGCTGGCGACAGTTTGCACGTTGGCCCTGCTCCACGGAGCGCCCCTTGGGGAACTTTTCCCCAGAGCTTTTTTTCTTTCTTTTCTTCTTCTTCTTTTTTTTTGGGGGGGGGGGTAAAGATTTATTTATTTACTTGAAAGGCAGAGTTAGAGAGAGGCAGAGGCAGAGACAAAGAGATCCATGCGTTGGTTCACTCCCCAAATTCTGCAACGGCCACATGTGAGCCGGTCCGAAGCCAGGAGTCAGGAGCTTCCAGGCCCCCCACGTTGGTGCAGGGCTTGCATGCATTCCTAGTGTGTGGTTCCCTGTGTACGTGTGGCACGTCGGTGTGTATCATGCGTGCACGCACGCTCTTAATTGAATGTTTTCCTGGATATGTAGGAGGCTGCACATGCTTGCAAGTCTGTAAGCACACATGAGCATTTCCCCACGTGTGTTTTTATATACATTTTATGTTTGAGCATGTATGCTCACAAATATGTTTAGATGCAGAAGTGTATATATATGCATGTGTGTACATATGCCTGTTACGTGACTGAACATAAGTGTATGCATATGTACGTGCACATGTTTCTGTGTCTGTACATGTGTAAGCAGTTGCATCTGTGTACAAATGCATGCGTTCATACGTCTATGTTCACGTCATGCTTTTACATATGTGTGCGTGTGTGCATATGTGTGTATTAGGGCATGCGTGCTTGTGTATGTGCAACTGTACACGCACATGCATTTTGTGTCGAGCCCTGTGTGCACATGCACTTCCTTCTCTCAGTGCACGTGTGTTCATACATGTGTCTGTGTGTCACAATATACAGGAAATGTGTGTACACATTCATATTTGTGTGTGGACACGTGACTGTGTGCACATCTCAGTATCTGTGTACGCACGCCTGTTTGGACGCACAGGTGTGCATGCAGTGGCATGAGGCACTGAGACAGTGGCAGAAGCAGCTGAGACGGTGCAGAGGCTGAACCCCACCCAGCCGCTAGAGAGGGGGATGGGCAGTCCTGGCTGCTTGAGGGGTGGGCGCCTCGGCCTCCCGCTTCCCCTCGGCTTGCCCTGCGCCTCCCTGAGTCTCCAACCACGCTTCCTCCTCCTTGGGCCACTGCAGCAGGCAGCTTCCTGGGAGGCTGGGAGGCTGCACGGTGGGGTGGGGGTGGGGGTCTGGCTGAGGAGCCCCTGGGGCCAGGAGGCTGCACACCGGGGTGGGGGGGTCTGGGGGCCCCCTGGGGCTGGGAGGAGGAGGGAATGTCCCAGGCAGAAGGTCAGGTTGTCAGGAGTTAGAGATGAGCACAAGGACAGAGCTGTTCAACCCTTTGGCGGGTGCAGGTCCCTGCTGGGTGAATCGGGCCGGCTTGGCCCCAACCAGGCCGGTCTCGCCTAGGGCTTACATGGTCCCCTTTGACTCCTTCAGCCACCTGAAGAGACACCTGCAGGGCCATTGGAGGGGCAGGAAGTGGCTGCAGCTGACCCAAGCCTTCAAGGTGAGTGCGGACGCCTGGCTGGCAGGGCCGGCAGCTGAGAGCTCTGTGGGCTGATGGTCCCATTTCACAGATAAGAAAACTGAGGCCGGGGGGGGCAGTGCAGGGTGGGCTCCAGAGATGCCAGCATCTGGTCCACCAGCCGCCGGGCTCCTCCTCTGTCCTCTGCCCTGACTTGCTGTCCCCAGCAGGGCGGCAGTGGGCCCCTGCTGAGGCCCTGGAGCTAAAGAATGAGAAACTGTTTTCCAGAGACGCAGGAGGCTGCCTCCATTCCGCCCGCATCCCTCCAGGCCCAGGGCACGGGGGTCCTGGCAGTGAACAGGTACGGCACCTCCCTCCCTCCGCTCAGGGCCATCGTCCCCCCACCCCTCCCCCTGGGCATATACTCAGACCTGTGTTCATTCTGGAAGGGGCAGGGGCATCCTGGGAATTGGCTGCAGGGTGTGCCAAGCAGGGGTGGGGACCACCTTAACAGGTGTCCCCTCTATGGGGGGTGGGGTGAAAGGTAGGTCCAATGTGGCCAGAGCTTCGGATTTGCCCGGTGGATCCAGAAGTCCGGACTTTCTCGTGGAATCTCCCAGTTAGCGCAAATGTTTCGGATGATGCTGCTGGTCCAGCCGGGCGGGGCCAGGGCCTGCACACTTGGCCGGTCGGCCTCAGCTGCAGGGGAAGCCACCTCCCAGCCAGTGTGCCGTGGGGCACGGGGCTGTGGAGCCCGCCTCGCGGCAGAGCAGGTGACGGAGACTCGGCTGCACTGTCCTGAGCAGCAGATGGGGGTGGGCTCGGGGTGGCACCGGCCCTGCCTGGCCTCGGGAGGATGGGTGCCCCAACGAGGGGCAGAGGGCGGTGTCACGTCTGACACCCGACAGTGGGCAGACAGTGGTGTGGGACGCCAGCCGCGGTCTTGAGGACACTGTGGATGCCGCTCGGCCTGGGGAAGGCTGGGGTTGAAGGCAGGTGGCTCTCACTGTCCCCCACAGTCCCAGCGGCTGGGTGCTGACGTGGCTCAGGAGAGGCATGGAGAAGGTGGTCCCGCAGCCTGCCTGCAGTGCCAGGGCAGCCCAGCAGGAGGACCCAGATCAGGTATTGGTGGGCTGGAGGCCGAGGAGGGCTCGCGTGGGGCAAGGGCGCTGGGGGAGGCCGCCTGGGGCTCCCTGCCCATGGCTGTCTGTCCCTGGCAGGCTGGAGCACAGATCCTTGGGCCCTGCAGCGCTGGGGACGCAGGTGAGACCGGGGGCAGGGTGGGGTGGCTTTTCAGGGGAGGAGGCGGAGGGACTGTTGGGGCGGGCCTCGCCCCTGGGGAGCTTCTCAATGGGCCGGCCTTGGGTTCGGGTCTAGGTCTGAGCTGGGCTCTCGGTGACTGCGCTGGGCAGCAGGTCTCTGCTGCTGACTGCCTTTGTCTATTCCTCACCCTGCAGGGTGCCCAGATGAGCCCAGCGACGCCCTCAGGGCCCAGGACGCCGGGTGAGTCCCTGTCTCGAGCTGTGGTCGTCTGCAGTGTGTGTGACAGGAGGTGCAGCGTGCCCAGAGCTGAAGGCCTTGGGTTCAGGAGCAGGGTGTGTTACCAAATTGTAGCACTTAGTGTGCGGCCTTGAATGTGCCTCTTGTCTCCTCTGGGCTTCACTTGCCCATCCACGGAACAGGGACAATAGACCATATGCTGCCTGTGGTTGGTTGTGGTTATTACTGGGAGATCCCTGGGGGCCAAGGAAGCAGTGTGAGATCGACATGGAGCCTGGCGGTGTGGCTTAGACAGCCATGGGGCACACAGGTGTGCCCAGGTTGGCCTCACGGTTGGCAGCAGCGTCTGACTTCTTAGGGCTGACTTATGGGGGCTGGTGGGGAGGTGACTCCTCCCCAGTGAAGGGTGGCAGGTTGGGCCGGGTGGGGACTGTGGCAAACTGGGGAGTCTATGTCCTCCCTGCTCAGTTCTGACTTTCTCTGCCTCGCAGTGCAGCCAGATCCTTGTTTCTCAAGCAAAACTATGAGGAAAAAATCTAGTTTTTTTTTTTTTTAATTTATTTATTTGAGAGGTAGAGTTACAGGCAGAGAGAGAGGGAGAGACAGAGAGAGAGAAAGGCCTTCCATCCACTGGTTCACTCCCCAAATGGCTGTAACAGCTGCAGCTGGGCCAGACCAGAGCCAGGAGCCAGGAGCTTCTTCCAGGTCTCCCATGTGGGTGCAGGGGCCCAAGCACTTGGGCCATCTTCCACTGCTTTCCTAGGCCATAGCAGAGAGCTGGATTGGAAGTAGAGCAGCTGGGACTCGAACCAGCACCCATATGGGATGCCGGCACTGCAGGCAGTGGCTTTACCGCTACGCCATGGTGCTGGCCCTCAAAAATCTAGGTTTTAGGACACTGCATCCCCAAAGTAAGCCTCAGTTTCCAGGGTGCAGATTTCTGCTGGAAACCCAGCATCACACATTCCTCACCGTTCACCTCATTCATTCACTCCTTCACCTATTCATTTGCTAGACTGTTGGCTCCGTGAGGGCAGGGACACCTGTCTGGGTCACTGCCGAACCTCCGGTGCCCACATGGTGCTTAGCACCCCTGGGGCGCAGGAAGGGAGGGAGCGAGGGGGAGACAGGCACGGCACCCCCGTGTGTTGGCTGCTCCAGTGCTCTCAGTTTCCTTCGTCCCCATTTCTCTCTGGGGGCTGCTCGCCGGACTCCTGGCACCGCCGCAGTGACGTAGGACCAAGGCACCCGGAGGGCTTCCGGCTTGCTTTTGGGCCAGGCCTGGTGGGGGTGGGAGAGGGGGTACGGGTTGCCCTGGGAACACAGAGCTCCCCTGAAAGGGTGGGGCTTGCCCAGCCCAGAGGCATCTGGGGTCCACGGCACAATGAAAATGCAAGGCCTCTGTTAACCAGTTTTAAGGATTTTCAGAGTGAGACAGCAGAGTGTTAAACCCCAAACAGGTCCCTCTGGGGGTGGGTCCCTGTGAGATTGCCCGGGTCCCACAGTCACACGGCCAGCCCGTGTGTCCCTGTCATGGGGAGCCCCACATGCATCATTCAGACCCCCAGGGGCCAAAGCCGGGTCCAGTGCAGGCTCAGAATGCGAGGTTTTCAAGTTTCCCACTGCCCTGCGGCCCTTTGGGGGACCGAGTACAGGTCTCCCCACCCCCAGCACAGACCAGAAGCCTAAGCGAGGAAGCGCTGAGGGC
This sequence comes from Oryctolagus cuniculus, assembly GCF_051225735.1. Lineage (NCBI taxonomy): Eukaryota > Metazoa > Chordata > Mammalia > Lagomorpha > Leporidae > Oryctolagus > Oryctolagus cuniculus. Next base: position 51,520,574 of record NC_142884.1, on the reverse strand, counting down.
TGGACCCCCGGTGGGGAGTCGGGCGGTGTGGTGGGTCCCTTCCTCCAGGCCGCTCACCTGGGTGACCCCGGGTCCCCCGCAGGCCTGGGCCGTGGCTGCTCAGATGGCTGGAGCAAAATCTGGAGAAAGTGCTGCCTCAGCCGCCCAAAGCCTCCGAGGTGAGTGGAGGCAGCAGACCCCCGGGGGACTGGGTGGGGGCAGAAGGTCCCGCCTGCTCCGCCTGCTCCGGCCGCCAAGCCCCAGGCCTGGATCTCGGTGGTGTTGGGCGATGATCCCCTCCTCGGATGGTTGGCGATGGGGGGACTGCTGAGTGCTGGGGGGCAGGGGATTCTGAGCAGATGGAGCCCCCTCAGGGGCCTGGGGCCAGGGTGGGAGTGCTCAGGGCTTGCTTTGATCTGTTTGCAGACCCAGGGCTGGAGGGAGGAGCCTGCTGATGCTGCCGTGGACCCAGGTACAGGGAGAGGCCTGGGAGAGGGATGTCTGGGATGCTCATAGGCTGCACGGGGTGCGGGAGGCCCTTGGTCCTCACCCAGGCTAGGGAGGGCTCAGGGCTTGCTGGGGGCAGACCCTTTGCGGACACCACTGGAACCCTCACCCCTAGTGCAGCCTGGGTTATGCCTGTGGGCTCTTGGGCAAGCCCCTCCCCTCCCTGGGCCTGGTCTGTTTGGGAGCAGGGCTGGTTGGGCTGGTCCTGGGGGCGCCCCGTGCCCTGCTGTGGTCTGAAGCGCCTGCTCTCCCTGCTGCTCAGAGCCTCCCGCATGTCCCCTGGGGCCAGAGCCCAGGATGCAGGCCCAGGAGAGCGCCTCCCTGCCCACGCCCAGCGGCCCGGAGCCCCAGGAGGAGCCGGCTCCAGAGCCCCAGCCTGGGTTCCAGGCTTCCTCCCTGCCGCCCCCCGGGGACCCTGCCAGGTGAGCCCCCTGAAATGCTTCGCCTTCCCTGGGGAGCAGCCCAACACCCAACGCTGACAAAACTAGTTTCTTAAGTTATAAAAGGCACCTCCAGCCCCTTCCTCCCCACACCCCCTGTGAGTACCTTTCCCTGTAAACACAGGCCCGACCAATGCAAACCACGCCCAATGCCTGCCCCTTCCCTCTGCTTGCTGTGTCCTGGAGGCGGGTTTAGCGACAGGGTCTGTTTTACGCCCCCAGCAGCTGCCCACTACTCCTGTGTGTGGTGAACCGATTTTAGGTGACCACCCGGTGGACATTTAGGCTTGCGTTCCCTCTTCTGCTGTGACCAGCAGCCTCATCCATGAGCAGGATAAGTGAGTGGAAGTGGAGCTGCTGGGCTCGGGTGTTGCCAAAAGCTCCCACCTGGTGCTGTGTGCCAGGCCAGAAATGCACTTAGGGGGAGGGGCGGCCAATACAGGGAGTCTGCCTAGAGAGGGTGAGGAGGGGGCGAAAGGGTCTCAGACTGCAACCCTGGGCTCTGCTTTCTGTGTCAGGAGGGAGTGGACTCTGGCCTCGGTTTCCCCCTGAGCAGTCCCAGGAAGACACAGCCCACTCTCTCTCTCTCACCTGCAGGTTGTTAGCATGGCTCCTGCACAGGCTGGAGATGGCCCTGCCGCAGCCAGTGCTCCACCAGAAAGCTGGGGGCCAGGTCAGTGCTGGGCCCAGGGAGCGGGGCCTTGAAACTTGGGTGAGGGTAGAATGTTGGCCTGTATCCCCAGGGATGGGACTGAGCAGGGAGCAGGAAGAAGGGAGCCTGCAGTGGGCACCCCGCCCCCATCTGCTTGGTGCACATCATCCCAGAAAGCCCCCGGAGCACCCTGGCTGCAGGGCTGAGAAGCGCTGGCCCAGCTGCACTGCAGGAGCTCATGGTCTAAGGGGGGAGGAGGTAGAGCCCCTGGGAGCATCAGGGAGGGCTTCCCAGCGGAGGTGGCCTCAGCAAAGGCCCCCCAAACAAGGGAGACTGGAAATGGTCTGGGAAGAAGCAGGGCTCACAGGAAGCGGCCTACAACCTAGGGTTCCCACGCAGGTGAGCGGGGGCAGTAGGGCCTCCATCTCCCCTTCCTCTCCTGTCCCTAGAACCTGGGCCCTGGCCCTTTAGGGACAATGGGACATTCTCATAGTGTCACTAGTTAAAATTCGCCCCAGGCTGCTTGCCGCTGGCCAGTGAGTATGCTGGAAGAGAGGACAGGATGTGTTTTAGTCTGGTGCCCCCTGGGGAAAGGTGCTCCCTGTGGCCCCAAGTCTGCTCTCCCCAGCCAGCGAGGCAGCCGGGGGAGGGGCGGGAAGATGAGGGGTCCAGGTGACTGACAGCCAGGCAGGGTTCCAGGGTCGGCTGCATGGTCCCTGAGGCCAGCGAGGTGCAGGCTTCTTGGGTGAGAGCTTGGACGTTTGCAGCTGATGGTCCTAGTCCTCCTCCTCGGAGGGCTGCCATCCTCACCGTTTCCCTGCAGGGAGCCCCGAGGTCCTTAGGCAAACAGGATTCATCTGTTGAACGAACAGTCTGATGGTCACAAGATGAGCAGTTAGCTCTTGCTGATTAGAAGGCGAAAGGGAGAGGAAGATGTATTCAGTACAGCCCAGTAGAAGCACCTGGGACTGAGAGGCAGGCAGTCCTGGCTGTGGCCCTCGTGGAACCTCAGCGGTGCCACCTGAGCAATGGGCCAGTGACCCCTGTCACCAGCCAGGGCTGTGAGAATGCAGGAAAAGGTTCCTGTCGGTGCTGATGCCCAGGCCCAGAAGACAGGGAGGCCTGGCCAGGTCCTTGCTCCTCTGGGCAGGTGCACCTGCTGTGGCTGGATGGGAGGCCCCCACCTTGTCTCACTTCAGCCAAAACTCGGGCTCTCCAAGCCCCCTCCCTCAATTCCTTCACTGGCCCTGGGCACAGCAGGAGCCCTCTCCTCCACTTCCTGGCACTCCTTAGGCCCAGTGGGGTGGGTCAAGGTCACGTGGCTGGGCATCTGGGCTGCACATGGGCTATCCCAGCCTGTCCCACCCTCCCTTTCCCAGCATGGGCTCCTGCTAGACAGGGGCTGCGCAGGAAGCCTGCGAGCATCTCTGTGCGGGTGGGGAGGGGTGGGGTTCAGTCTCCCAAGGGGAGAGGAGGCCTCATGGTGGGGGCAGTCTGACAGAGAGGCCTTCATGGAGCAGGAGTGGGACGCAGCGGAGAGGACGGGGGGAGGGCTTTGAGGCGGAGGCTGGAGGGTCGGGGCGAGGGAGACCCCTGGCTCCACATGTGGCAGGAGGTGGTCACAGTGGTATCTCCCCCTTCCCTCCCCATGCAGGAGCCTGACTCCCCTGGGACGTGTGACGTGCAGACCAGTGAGTGACACACGAGTGGGTCCCCGTGGGTGTCTCTGGGAGGGTGGCTTGGCATCCTGGGGCTGAGTGGGTGGCACAGTTGTGGCCTCCTGACCTGCAGCTGAGACAAGCAGAGATGGGGAGGGGGTGGAGTCCCTGAAGAGTGGGCAAGTGCCTTCACTTGTGGCTGGCTTGGGGGGAGGGGGATTTGGGGGCTTTTTATCCCAGCTCCGCCAGGCTCAGGGACCAGGGCAGAGGCCAGGGGGCTGCGTCTGCTCGCGCATCACCTCCTCTTGAAGGCATGCACAGGACAGGCCTTCATTCAGTCACCCACTCATTCGCCACATTGTCACGGGCGGCGTCTAAAGAGCAAGGCGGCATTCAGGGCTCATGGGCGGTGGCAGCCCCTGCTCCCTCCTGGACACGGGACTGCGGTCAGGGCGTCCCACGCCACTGCCCACTCTGAAGGCTGTGTCTGGTGTCTGGCCGTGGGTCTCACGAGCTTATTGATGCTGGGGTGACCACCGCGGCCTGGGACCCAGACAGGCAGCCGATTGTGGGTCTGAGAGAGGGCTGCAGACTCGACTGCGGTATAGCCGTCTTGGTGACCAGAGGGAGGAGGAGGCCCGCTGGCCTCAAGGCAGGGCACTGGCAGTCTCTCTGGGAGCTCAGGCCCTGGCGGAGCGTGCGGTGCTAGGGCTGCTGGGGCGGGCTGGGGGCAGAGTTCAGAGAAGGCACCTTCCGCGGGTCCTGTGCACACCTTGTGGAGCAGTGACTGTGCACCTCTTGGCCTGGCCAGAGCGGGTCAGGCAGGCGAGGGCTGATGGAGCTGCGGATGTTTCCTGGGTACAGAGCCCCTCCTCGTCCTCTCTGCTCTCTGGCAGGAGGGGCAGCACTGGGCACTGTAGTCAGGGCCGCCTCTCGGTTCCTGAGCACGTGCGTCACGGGTGGGTGTCGAGGGCGGCATGGGGGGCTGGCTCAGCGTGGTGTCCCCCACGACTATGCTCAGCTCCCTGTCTGTCTCAGCGGAGCCCCAAGGGTCCATCTCCAGGGCAGCCACCCACAGAGCACATAGCCCAGGACCTCAGGGATCTCGCAGTGTGGGCACCCAAAGCGTGGAGTCGGGGTGTCCACAGGTCCACTCCTTCCGAGCCCCCTGGGAGAGAGCGGCCCTCCTGGCTCCAGCTGCTGGCAAGCCCTGGCCTTCCTGGCCTGCCCGGGGCTGTCCCTCCTCTGCCTGGGCCGGGTCCCTCCTCCTGGATCTTAAGCGGATGTCCATCATTGGATTTAGGGCCCCCCCTAAGTCCAGGCTGATCTCATCCCGATATCATTAACCTGATCACATGGGCCAAGAGCCCATTTCCCAGTAAGGTCACAGGCACACGGCCAGGACTGGGACGCATCCTTCCTGGGTTGGGTGGGGGGAGCAGGCCCTCCTCGCTCAGCCCCCTGGCCTCACCCCTCCACTCGTGCATTCATTCGTTCATTCCATCATTCATTCCCTCCACCTGTCCAGCAGCCGCCCACCCTCTGTCTTCTCCTTTGTTCCAGGGGCGGTGGCAGCTGGAGGCCTCTGAAACAAGGGAGAAGGGGATCTGGGCGAGTGCGGACGGACAGACGGACGGATGGATGGCAGGAGAGGAGGCCGCTCTGAAGAGAAGACCCTCGGGGAGGGGGTGGCTACTGACCCCCGGCCCTGCTTGGCCCGTGAACCCTGCCCCTCCCTGCACTCCCAGGCAGGACAGGGGAGCCACACCAGCCCCAGCTTGGCAGGGGACAGTTAGGCCAGACCACAGGAGGACATCCCCCAGGGGCTCTGCCCGCTGCGAGCCCAGTTCTCGGTGCAGCTCAGCAGATACAGTTTTTCCCGAGAGAGTTCTCCTTAGTCCTGGCCACACTCTCCCCTCCAGAGGGCTGGGGACCACCAGTGGGCAGGGACGGACACTGAAGTGGACATTAAATGAGCATGGATTAGCCTCTGAAGTCTGCGATTGCCAGTCATTGCTTATGAGAGGGCCACGGGGCACGCTGGGGCTGTCGACGTGAGTGGACAGTCTGGGAACTGGGGTTTCAGTGAGCCAGGTGCTCTGGGTCCCGGCCGGCTCTCCTCTCCCCAACCCCGCCATGTCTTTGTTTGTCCCAAGGAGTCATTCTAGAAATTAGAATGAATGGCCAGCATCGGAAACACAGCTCGTGTGACATATACATGTTGGCATCTCTCAAACCCTGGGAAGATGTGGCTGTCCTGGCCTCCGCTGCGCTCATAAGGACAGTCCAGGGGCGGAGGCATGGGCCCCTTCATGGTGTTCACCTTCTCCCTTGAGCTGGGGTTTGAGAGCCCTGAGGTCCCAAACTGGCAGTGAGGGGAGGGGCAGTCCCAGCACGGGATTTGAAGTGACAGAAGCCCGGAGGTGAGGGACGGAGGGGCGGAGGGGGAGATTAGCGCTGGCTCAGCTCATCTGTCCATCCATCCGGAGCCCAGAGTCCTGGATGCGGAAGATGAAACCAGCAAGGGCGGGGCCTGGCTTTCGGGGACCAGGCTGCAGGCAAGGGGAGCCACTGAAGGTGGTGGAGCAGGGAGCGGCTTCACCGAGAGCCCTCAGGAGCCGATCACGCAGTGGGTGTGGGCACAGCCATCGCAGCAAGAAGGAGATGTGGGCCTGCCCAGCGAGGGGGTGTCAGGAGTCAGGCCTGCTGGAGGGCACAGTGTGGAGCCAGGGCTGGGGCTTTGCCAGAGATCTGGGGTCCAGGTGGGAACCTTGGCCCAGAGCCTGCGTACCTGGGCTCTCAGTCTGCTGGCCCTGGGTGCGGCAGCTTCTCCCCTAGGCGTGGCTGCTCGTACTCCCTGGCTGGGGTCAGAACTGGACTGGATGGCCCTGAAAACGAGAGACCCCTGAGCAGGAGGCGGCGTGCCCAGCAGGGGCTCCAGGGGCGAAGCTGAGGCCCTGGATGAGGCAATGATGTCCACGGGAGTGGGAGCCCAGCTCCCAGGCACCTGGGATGGGGAGAGCTGGGGATCGGATGCCTCGGAGGGGGCCGGGGCTCCAGGGCGGCACGGGGCCTGTTCCCCCAGGCCTGCTGAGCCCTACCTTGGGGGCCGGGGGCAGAGCACCCCACCCCTGCCCTTCCTGAACTGTTCCTTTCTCAGAGCTCTAAACCTTTGAAATGCTGCTCACCAAATAAGACCCACAGAGCAAAAGTTAATAAAAAGCAGTGCTAACACTTAAGCACCACACCCATTACAGAGTGGCCACGCTGCCAGTGAGCCACCCACGGGGTGCATTCACCCCCTAGGGTTGTGCACCAGGAAAACAGGAGTCCCGGCTCTGCCTCCAACCCCCTGTGTGGCCCCGGACAGCCGCTCAGCCTCTCGGAGCTGGCTCTTGGGCCTCTATGGTGGGAGGAGCACTAAGTCTTGCTCTTCAGGGCTTCTGTGAGAGCCAGTGCACTCGCAATGTTCCGGCCCCTGCTGTGCCCAGGCAGGAACCTTTGCAACCCAAGGGGCTGCTTGGGGCGGAGATGACCAGGGGCAGTGACACAAGAGCAGACGCAGCCTCCTGGCCTCTGTCCCAGTCCCTGAGATGACACCAATGCTGGACAGTGACGTGGAGTGGTACCTACAGCACGCCCCACTTCTGGAATGGGGGGCACACTTGGGGGAGCCTTGCAGCTCAACCCCCAGGGATGTTGGTAGAGCCCGAGGGGCCAGAGCTGCTGCAGAAAGAGCCACGCTGGGATCCATGTGGGGGCTTCCCTGGAGGCAGGCAGGAGGACGGGGTAATGACTGGGCCAGGCACATAAGGGCCCCCCGGAAGAAGGCGTTTGCCTGTGTCTCAGGTTGCTCACCTATAAAATGGGGAATAAAATGCATATATGAGGGAAAATGGGGATAATGTTTCTATCAGAATACTGAGGTGCAAGCTCGTCACTTAGCACAGGGCCTGGCACATAGTAAGTGCTCAGTGAACCTAGCTGTTGTCACCGTAAGAATAATTATTTTTAAAGCATTTATTTGAAAGGCAGCGTGACAGAGAAGGAGGGACACAAAGACATATTTCATCTGTTGGCTCAGCCCCCAAATGGCTACAACAGCTGGGGCTGGTCCAGGCTGAAGCCAGGTCCCTGACGTGGGTGGCCGGGGCCCAAGTCCTTGGGTCATCTTCACATTAGCAGAGAGCGTCATTGGAGTGGGAGCAGCCAGGACTCGAACCTGTGCTTCCGTACGGGATGCTGGTGTCGCAAGTGGCGGCTCAACCTGCTGCACCACAGGACAGGCCCCTCTGATTATTATGCTACAACAGCTTCCAAAGTCAAAGATGAGACCATGTAGCTGCCACTCAATGTCACTGTTACTAATATGTGCAGTTTGTATTTAACAGTCCAGTGCTAAACATTAAGTCACTGTTATCAACTCCTGCTTGGCTTGAGGGCCACCAAGCCCCCTGATGCTTCCTGGGGGTGCACTCAGGCTCCCAATGAGTCTGCCCTGCACCCCTGCTGCCAGGCTCGCAGGCCCACGGTTTCGAAACTGCCCGGGGCCAGGGGAGAAATGTCGAAAGGCGCAGACCCCTTCCGAAGGTGGGACAACCCCCTGAGCAAGCTGAATTCCCTTGGAAGGAGGGGCCTTGAGGCCCTGGAGGGGAGGAGGGGTGCCCAGGAACCAGTGCTGGCCTTCCGAGTGTGCTGTTCCCAGGAGGTGGCCGCTGGCGCCCCAGCCTGCAGCCCCGGGACAATCCAGCCACTTGGCTCCTGGTTGTGCAAAGTAATCTCTGTAGCTGGTTGTTTTTCTTTTTCTTTTTTTCTTTTCTTTTTTTTTTTTTTTTTGCATCACTCTGATGATGTGCACAACCCTCCAGGAAGGTGTCAATGAGAACTGAGCTCGATTCACAGCAAGAAGGCTCTGTCTCAAGAGGAACAGGTGGATGGTGTGGGCTTCACGCGTTGCTTGGGTGCCGATCTGGTCGTTAATGGTCCCTGATACTGGTGCCGATTCCTCACTGCTTGGCTAAGGATCAACGCTGCTGGTGATCGCCAGGGGTCCCTGGGATGCAGGGCTTCAAGCCTCCCCTCCCCCACACCCACCAATGGCTCCCCCGATGCTCCCTGCAGTCAGCATCCTCCCTGGAGAGCAAGTGGAGCCTGACCTTGTCCTGGAAGAGGTTGACCCGCACTGGGAGGACACCCAGCAGGACAGCAGCGGCAGCCCGCAGGGCACAGAGGAGGTGCCGGCTTACGGAGAAGAGGACAGTGCCGTGGAGGAGGTGCCCAGGTAAGGGGGTAGAGAAGGCCCTGGACAGATGGGTTTTCGTGTCTGAGAAGGTGACAGGCGTGTGGTATGGAATCCAGAGGTGTGAAGGGGCACAGAGCAGGAGCCAAACCTCCTTCCCGCCCCTCCTTCTCCTACAGTAGCCGCCAGGTTCTCATGCACCACCCAGAGGCGGCTGGGCACAGACAAGCGGGCTCCCCGTCTCTGGTCTGCAAACACGACTGCACACTTCGTGTCTGCCATGGTTGTCCATCAGCCCCCCGGAGGCCTTTCCCTGTCTGTACTCAGAGGCCGGCCTTGCTGCCCACAGCCGTGTAGTATTCCATGGTGTGGGTGAGCCATGGTTTATTTAACGTATCCACTCTTGATGGGCATTTAGGTTGATTCCAGAGTTGGGTTATGAACAGGGCTGCAACACACACTGTTGTGTGTGTCTTGGCACACACGCAAAGGATAGGCTCCCAGAGTGGGCCGGCTGGGCCAGCAGGCGTGGGCTTGGGGCTGGAAGAGGTGATGCGCAAATCGCCCTCCCTAGGAATAGTGCCCTCTGCTTTCCTGCCTTGGTGCCTGGCGATATCCACTTCAGCCAGGAGGCTGCTGGCCTTCAAGTTCATGACCAACCTTGCTGCAAACGGGAAACAGGCCCAGAGAGAGTGCGGGGCTGACCTGGGGTCACCACCAGGCCCAGGGGGGCTGGGCCAGGCCCCGCAGGCAGTGAAGCGGGCTTGCTGCTAGAGCCCACGGCTGCCCTGGTGGGGCTCCCAGGGCCGAGCTTTGATGGGGAGCAGGTGCTGTCTTAGGAGTCGTGGGAGAGCCTGCAGGAGACGGCACCCGAGGCCGACTCCGAGGGTGGTTCTGGGAGGACTGACCGCCTGCCGCTGCCCCAATTTAGGCCGCTGTCCCAGATTCAAGAGGAGAAAGAGGAGGAGGAAGAGGAAGAGGATGGAGAGCAGGAAGAGGAGGAGGAGGAAGAGGAGGCTGAGTAAGTCCTTGTCCACCTGGAGGGGGGACGTCCCAGGGAAGCCGGGTTTTGGCCCTGACCACTGGGGTCCTGGGGTGGGGGCTCTTGGGGGTTCCTGGGAGCTCCTTGGTGCTACGCCGTGCAGAGGCTGGGGTCCCCACTGTGCTCAGAATGACCCAGGAGTCGTAGCCCCCTCCACTCAGCAGCCCCCTAACACGCACAGACTGGCGTGCAACCCCTGAGAGTGGGGACTTCTGCCTGTTGTTTTCACTGGCCTGTCCCCAGAGCCTAGAAAGGTGCCAGGTACACAGTAGGCACCAAATAAATGGCTAAATGCATGGATGGATGCATGGATGGATGACAAGTTGGGCTCCCAGTTCTCTGCTCTTGTTAACAAAGTCATGGCTGCTTCCCCCACCATGCACTGCCCCAATGACCCCTGGGTCACCTTCGGCACCTCCAAGGGCCTTCCCAAATGGTCCTCTGTCGCCCAGTAACAGTTGAGCCCACTGTGATCTTGAAGAGCTCAGCATCAAAACTCAGAGGAGCAGTCAGTTCAAATAAAGCTTTGAAAAATGGAGACCAGAAGCCGTTAAGGGAAGACTGCTAGCACTTGGCTGGGGGCAGGGAGGTGGTGCACGCAGGTGATTGCGGATGGGGTTTAGGAGGCTGTGGTGGGCACCCCTGCGCCTGGGCTTAGGTGGGGAGTTGGGGGCAGGTCAGTGGATGGCCCTGAGAGCTGTGGGGCTGCAGGTGATGCCTGCAGGTGGGGTGGAGGTGAGGCCCGAAGACCAGAGCAGAGGCTCAGCAGTGAGGAGGAACCAGGAAGGCCTGAGGAGCAGGTGCTAGGGAGGCCGAGTGGGATAGTGGAAGAGGATGGCCTCAAAGACAGGCTGTAGAGCCCTTGAACTTGACTCCCCAAGGGCACTGGGAGGCACTGCAGGTTTGGGAGCGGGAGGGAGACGTGACCTGGCAGCTCTGCCGGGGAGAGGTTGAGGCAGGAAGGCCAGCGAGGGGGCTGTGATCATGGGTCAGGTGAGAGAGAGTTCATCCAGCCCCGTGCTCCAGCCCCTGTCCCTGTCACTCTGCCCATACCCTTCCTCCCTGGCCTGTCCCTGCGGTCATGGCCGCAGACAGGGCGATGTCATGCCTTGGAGGAGTACAGGCTCCTTCCTGTTGGCACCGCGTCCTGGGCAAGTGACACGGCCCAGTGCTGTCCTCACATCTGTGAGACGGGGGTGGCAGCTGCGCCATGCACAGACAGGGCTGCTCAGGCCAGCTGTGGCGATGGATGTGGCGGGGCCCAGCCTGCAGTCAGCACCCATCCCTGGTCCCTGGAGAAGGTCACTTTCAGTCCCAGTGAAGAGACAGTTGAACAGAGACCAACACGGGATTTCAGAGACGGACACCAATGCAGGGCCATGTGCTGAGTCCACACTCACTCGGTTCAACCATGACGTCCTTGGCAGGAGGCCAAACAGCCTCTACTTGCTTACCTCCAATGACAGGGAGCTCACAACCTCTCAGTGGCTGTCATCTTATGCACACGCACCTTTGACTTGGGAAGCTATTTCTTATGCCGAAATGCAGCTTGCTTCCTCGTGGCTTTGGCGACTCAGTCCCAGCTCTGCCCTCTGGGCCTCTACCCCTTGAGTAAGCTGAAGACCCCAGCTGCGCCTCGCTTTGTGGGTGCCTGTGTTTGCTCCCTGCTCTCTGCCTGCCTCTGTGTACAATGAGTAGCTCTGAGTTGTTCCCCTGCGTGACCTGTGCACCTGACACATCAGCCTGAACCCCTTAATTTGCCACCGCTCTCAGAGGCCAGTGATGGACTGTGCACACACGTGTGTACACACTGCCTACACACATGTTCTCAGCACACACAGGAGCACACGTGTACATCTGCACTGTGCACACACTGTGGCCATGCACATCCTGCGTATGCACTTGGACACATGCAACACACACATGTGTGCACACGGCACGTCTGTCCACATGTGAACCTGCCTGTACCATACCTGCACACACATGTACATGCAGGGCCACACAGAGGGCCCCACAGATGCTGCAGGCGTGTGCATTCACACAAATGCTCACCAGGGTTTTTTTTTTTATATAAGATTTTATTTATTTGAAAGTTAGAGTTACAGAGAAAGAAGAAAGAAAGATCTTCTGTCTATGGTCCACTCCCCAAATGACTGCCACAGCCAGGGCTGAGCAAGGCTGAAGCCTGGAGCCTGGGACTCCATCCTGGTCTCCCACGTGGGTGGCGGGGAGCCAGGCACTTGGGTCATCTTCCACTGCTTTCTCAGGAGTATTAGCAAGGAACTGAATTGGAAGCAGAGTAGCCAGTATGGATTGCCAGGGTCGTAGGTGGTGCCACAACATAGGCCCCTCATCCAGAGTTTTTTTTTTTTTTTTTTAAGATTTTTTTAAAAATTCACTTGAAAGGCAGAGTAACACACACACACACACACCCCTTCCCACTGCTGGTTCACTTCTCAAATGGCTGCAACAGCCATGGCTGGGCCAGGCCAAAGCCAGGAGCCTGGAACTCCATCTGGGTCTCCCAGGTGGGTGGCAGGGACCCAGACACCTAAGCCATCATCTGTTGCTTTCCCAGGTGCCTTAGCAGGAAGCTGGATCAGAAGTGGGGCAGCTGGGATTTGAACTGGTGCCCATATGGGATGCCAGTGTTGCAGGTTGTGGCTCAACCTGCTACAACACAGTGTCAGCCCAGTACCTAGAATTTTAAACTCAGGAAACTTTTAGGCCCAGCCCCAAGAAGGCATGAGGGTACCGTGGTGACTGCACCAGGCCTTCCAGGGCCAAGGAAGGAGGGTGAGGCCCAGGACGAGCAGAGCTGGGCCGTCACTGGCTGGGGGAGGAGGCTCTTGGCCAGCTTTGCAGAGGCCCAGGTTACTGATGACGCCAGGGCCCTGGTGATACAGACGGTCGCCTAGCAACCTGGTCTCTGCAGACAGCTGCAGGGCTTTCCCTAGCAACGGCTGCCTTTTGGTCCCCACCTGGCCTCCCTGGGGCCTCTCTGCAGAGTTCTCTGCACGTCCCCTCAGTCTGATTAGAAACAGGAAGGGTTGGTGTTCAGCGGCCAGCCGGGCCACACTGGCTGGGCAGCTGGACTCGTGGCTGGCCAGGGGCTCTCCGGGCCCTGGGCTTGGGATGGAGGCCACAGCCCCCAGCTGAAGTCCTACACCATGGACATCCTTGCTGGCCAAGACAGAGAGACCCAAGTAGGTGGCTGCTTCTGCCTGAGGGCTTTGCTCTGTCCTTCTCCCGGGGTTCAGGGGAGGAGTCTGTTGAAGGCCTTGGTGAGGACCTTGATTTGCTGGTGGTGGGGGCACCGCCTGTGGGGCCCAGGGGGAGGAGGAATGCACTGGTGAACCCTCAAGAGCTCACTGTGCCGCTGCTCTGGGGCCTTGAACCTGACAGCCGGGGTGCCCGGAAGCCCCCCTCAGCCTGTCTCTGCCTTTCTGCAGGGAAATCCCTGGGACCTGGGAACTTTCTGGAAGTTGATGGCCTGGCTGCTCTGGGCTGGGCAGGAGGGGGCAACAACATGGCTTTGGTGACCCCTGGTGATGCTGGCGGGGTCCCCCCGGGGCTCCCTGGGCACTCAGCGTCTCGATGGCTAGGGATGTTTGTGGGAAACGTTCCCCAGCCCTCGGCGGGGATTCCATCGCCCTGTCGATCGCTGCCTCCTCTGGGATTCATCGCGATCACAGGAACGACACTAGCAGGAGCTGCCCTAGGGTAGCACTGTTTCCCATGCTGGGCCCTGTGCTAAGGCAGCCTGAGTGGCCGCTTCTGAGATGAATCCCATTTCACAGATGAGAAAGCTGAGGCTCGGAGAGAGTGCCCTGCCAGGAAGTGCGGAGCTGGGACTCTGGTCCCTGAGCAAACTCTCGATGCTGCAGAGGAGGGAAGCGGCTGGGGGGAGTCGCCACAGCACCCGACAGTCCTTTCTCACTTCCACGGGGTCTTGTTGCCCCTCTGCCCTCACTCAGACAAGCCTGGCTGGGGCAGGGCAGTGGCGCAGCGGGTCAAGTTGCTGTTTAGTGTCCCCGCGGCCCGTAGAAGAGCGCTGGCTTGAGTCTTAGCTGCTCTGCTTCCAATCCAACGTCCTGCCAATGTGCCTGGGAGGCAGCTGATGATGGCTCAAGTGCGGGGGCCCCTGCCCCCCACATGCAGACCCTGCTGGAGTTCCTGGCTCCTGGCTTGGGCCTGGCCAAGTCCTGGTTGTTGCAGGCTTTGGAGGAGTGGCCAGTGGATGGAAGATTCCTTCTCTCTCACTCTGCCTTTCAAGAACATGGACATAAACAAACATTTAAAACCTACTAAGTCCTCAGCCCAGGCCAAGTCCTACCCTTGGACAAACAGGCAGCTGCAGGGCTTCTGGGTGACTGGCTTCAGGCCACATAGCCACATGGCCACTTCTGGACCCCAGGAAGCCTGGGCCAGGGCTGTGGGCCTTCGTTTCCCTGGGTCATTGTGCTGGAGGCGGGGAGCCCGGAGAGGCCCTGCCTGCCCCAGGCTTCTCTTGCAGAGAGTCCATCCTCAGCCTCTGTGCAGGGCTTACTGCTTGGCAGAGAAGGCATGGGGCCCAAAAGACTTTCAGTGGCCTGCGAGCGTGGTTTCATTTCTTTTAAACTCACACCCCAAAAAGGAGCTTTCAGAAAGAACATGAAAAAGAAGATTTATTTAAATATTTGCCGTGGGATTGGCCACAGCCTTGGTCACGACGGTTCAGGGAGGCATTGTGCGTGAGGAGCAGGGCCCAGCGCCGGGCCCATAGCCCCTGGGAGTGCAGTGGCAGCGTGGTTGTTGGCAGGTCCCTGTTGCCAGGCAGCTGGCTCCAGACTGACCGGTGACAGTCCCGACCCCACCAGGGGAGGCCTGAGACTTGGCCTCTGGGCTGAGGGTGGTGGATCTGGGATTTCTGGGTGAGGCACCCCGGAGTGGCCTCCGTAGGCCTACAGGGTCTGGGGTCTGAGGGGTGGGGTGGCTGTGAGGGTGCAGGAGCTCATGCTAAGTACACATACCCCCCTTGTCCTGTCCCAAGTCATCATTTTCACCCAGAGTTCCCAGGCAGGCATCCGAGGGCCCGGTCTTGCCTAGAGATGGGCAGGTGTGGCTATCTGCATGTGGGTATGGAGAGACCACTCAGTGTTAGATGCTGAGAAATCCCACCTGAAAAACAGAAGTGCAGGCTCCTCTTGGTAATCAGAAGAGCTGGTCACCCAGGGCCCCATCCCGAGCAGAGCGGGGCTGCGCCTTCAGGGTTCTCCTCTTTGCCACAGTCCTTCATACTCCCTATAGCCTCACCCCTGGCTCTGTCGCTCCTGTGTGCCTGCTGCCTGGGCCGAGCACCCTGGCACCTGCAGCATCTGCAGCGTCGCCTGGACAGAAGCAGGTCTGGCTTCCAGGCTTGGGTGGTTTGGGACAGTCTGCTGTGGGATTTTGGCCAGGTCTGTTCGCCTCGCTGGTCCTCACTGCCTGCTCTCCCTGCAGCACGGAGGTCGCCTGGAGGCGTGTGTCCGAACACCACTCAGGACTCCGGACTGCACCTCCACCCGTTCTCTGTGCTTGCTTTGCGTATGCTGTTCCCCCTTCCAGGATGCCCTTCCCGCCTGCTGCTTGTGGTCAAATCATCACCTAGTGGCCCAGCTCACAGGCCACCTCCTCTGGGCAGCCCTCCTTCCCAGCAGACTGGCAGCATGTCCTTTGCAGCCTATGGCAGACTGTGTGTCTCGGACAGGGTGACTGACAGCAGGACACTGCCCTGAGGGGCCCGGGAGGGCAAGGGCCCATTCTTGGCATCTCTGTGCCCCCGGCTTCCAGCCCGGCCCCAGCACTCAGCAAACACTGAAACACCAAACCCTCCTAACGCTAGCCCTTTCCTCCTGGCCCTCGGGCTCACAGTGTCCTGCTGGATAGCTACCTGGTGACGGAGGCAGATGACGACCCCAGTGAAGTAGGAGAAACCCAGGAGCTGAGGGAGTCGGACCAGGTACGGAGAACATGCTGCGCCGTGGGACCCTTGTGGGCGGGGGCCTTGCCCACAGGGTAGGCAAGGCGGTTTTCCGCAGGTGAGACGCCTGCAGGACGCGGGGTGCTGGGTTGTGTGCGTCGCTGCTCGTACCAAGGGTCAGGTGGTGTCGGGAATGGCCTTGGCCGTGGGTGGACGGTCACGTGGCCCTTTGTGACACAGCGATGGTGTGGAGTCAGGTGCACCCCAACTCAGGTCCTCACGTGGCTGCCTGGCTCTGGGCCAGTCACCTTCCCTCGCTGGACCTCCTTGCAGGAGGACCCGGAAGTGCTTATCCACTGTGGAGTGCAGTCCTGGGGTGGCGCGTCTCATGGCAGCGGCTTTAGTTGCTTTGTCCCCAGGGCTGCAAAGGGGCCGCACTGTGACAAGTCCTGCTGTCAAGGCCTGGGGCGCCTGTGCGTGCTGCCCTGGGTTGGCTGTAGGTCGCCTCCCTGGCGGGCTGGCTCGGCAGGGAGGAGCATCTGGCAGCAGGTCTCCCGGCAGGGGCTGCTGGTCACAGCTCCTTCCCACTGTGTGTTCTGCAGGAGCTGCAGGAGGAGGCCACGGCCGACAGCCCAGGAGGTAGGTGTGTGCGGCGACCGGGCGCTGGGCTTGCACGAGATGATCCGACACCCCTCCACCTCCTTCCTTCCTCTGCTGCCTCCTGCCCCAGCCTCCGGCAGAACCTATCCTCTGCATCTCAGGGCCACATTATGGCAGCCGGGGGAGTGTGAGGCCCCCGGGCCTCCCTGGGGGCTGGGGACCGACCCCTCCTGCTACAGCCTCCGGACGGGGAGGTAGCTCTTGGGTAACCTCAGGCTCATATATGGGGAGACAGAGCCTGCTGATGCTGGGCTCCAGGCCCCGCATCTGTGAGTTTTTTGGAGTTGCTAAGACCCCCAGGGTGGACCCGGCACACACACTCTGGCTGTTGTTCACCACCCACCCCCTCCTGCCGAGAATCCCAAGAACAGTGGGGAAGAGCGCAGGGGAACAGATCACCCGGAGCTCCGGCCTGTGGCTGTTGCATGACTTACCCGCCTCTGTGTTCCTCAAACCACTGGTGGTGTGGCAGCCAGACCCATTACACAGATGAGACGACTGAGGCCCATGTGCTAGATGTGGCCAAGAGGCCACGGCACAGCCCTGCGTCTCACTCCTGACTCCTTCTTCCTCAGTGTGTGATGTGGAGTCAGTTCTCTAAGCCACTCTCCCAAACCAAGAAAACCAGGGCCGCTGAGCAGAGTGGAAGGCTGTCAGCCCGGGGGCTGGCCTGGGGGAGGAGTCAGCGATGAGAGCGATGATGCTTGTGTCCCAGCCAGCAACCAAATGGGACTGGCCGGGGGGGGGGGGGGGTCGTAACCCTGGGGGCTCTCAGCGCGTTCAGCACATGGCTGTTGGAAGTGTTCTCTGGTGGCTCCCACACCCTGGAGGGGACCTCATTCCACGCCCAGTGCTGGACGAGCTCAGGGCCCAGTGGGGCAGACCCAGCCGATAACCGTGCCGAGACGCGCATGGGCATTTTTCCTATCGCTCCTCAAAAGTACAGGTGTCGGGGAAGGCATTAAGCCTGGTGCTTACGACGCCCTCCTCCCCCAGGGGAGTGCCCGGGTTTGACGCCCGACTCCAGTCCTGGTTCCAGCTTCCTGCTAGTGGAGCCCCTGGGAAGCGGCGATGAAGGCTCAAGTCAGTGAGTTCCTGCCGCCCGGGTCGCCTCCCAGCTCCTGCTCTCGGCCCCTTGCTGCAGGCATTATAGGAGTGAACCTGCGAATAGTTCTCTTTGCCTATCTCTCTGTCTCCTGCCTTTCAAACCAACAAATAAAATTAAAAAAAAAAAAAAAAGTGTGGACGGAGAACTGGTAGCTTTGGGATGAGCTAGTTAGAAATGCAGATTCCTGGGCCTGTGGCAGGCCTGCTGGACAGGAGTGTGCATCGTGACACCACCTCCTGCTGCTCTGTCTCCATGTCCGTGTCTGCGAGGCGGTGGCCTTGAACCCCTGGGTCTCAGGCTGACCGCACCGTGCAGTCACCGGGGGGAAGATTTAAACATTCCTGGTGCCAGGCCTCCCCTGGAGCAGTGAATCAGAATTGCTGGGGGTGCTCGGATCTCCCCAGGTGGCCCCAGTGCACAGCCCGGAGAAGTGGCTGCTTTGGGCTGAAAGGGGAAGTCGCCGGCCTGCAGGGTTTCTTCAGATAGAAAACTTC
The DNA here is from genome assembly GCF_051225735.1 of Oryctolagus cuniculus. Classification (NCBI taxonomy): domain Eukaryota; kingdom Metazoa; phylum Chordata; class Mammalia; order Lagomorpha; family Leporidae; genus Oryctolagus; species Oryctolagus cuniculus. Next base: position 51,502,854 of record NC_142884.1, on the reverse strand, counting down.
CCTCGGGTTAAGGATGCTTGGTCTGGGGCTCTGGGGCTCTGAGCCCGAGAGTCTCTGGGTTCTGGATCCTTCGATGCTGACTGGTTGGGGCACGTGATGAGAAGAGCTACTGGTGTCTGGAAGGGAGCGTGAGAAGTTGGGGGGCTCCGAGGGGGGGGTCCCTCAGAGCCATCAGGTGCGCTGCGTTGACTCAGTGATTCAATGAGCAGCCAAGAGTGACACTGCAGACCTCAGTGGGGCTGTGTCGGTGCCAGAGGCAGCACCCCTACCTCCCTGGCCTCCCCCCAACGCTGACTCCTGATTGCAGGCCCCAGGGTCCCACCTCTGCTGGGGACCTTCTGGCCCCAGCGCCACAGCAGAACAAGGCCAGGACATGGAGCTGACTCGCCTGGTCCAGGACCAGCCGCCTGGCCCTGTGGGCCCTGGGGCTGCCCCCCCCAACCTGGCGGAACACCTCCCCAATGTGCCCACCTACCGGCCCCCGCTCACCCGCATCCCTGTCCTCGTCTCCCGGAGAACTGCCCTGTCCAGCTCCAGCTTCGCCAGGGAGACCCGGAGCTCCGTTCGTCGCCTAGGTAGCGTGAGGTTGCTGCCCAGCGTGCGCGTGCCCGCGGTATGTGCTCTGCATGGCTTGGGCTGTCTCCTGGCCTGGGGGCCGCGGGCTTGCTGGGGGACTCCTAGCTGTGGTCGTGGAATACCAGCCCTTCTTCCTCTGCTGGTCACTGGCTCCAGCCTGCTTTGTGAGAGAGATCTGAGGGGTTCTAGTGGATTCTCCTTATGCCCCAAATTCCACAATTTGCAGTTCATTTCTTGGGGTTAAATATTACTTTCTGTAGATTACCATTGCTATATAAGTAGTCATTCACACCTTAGTCTAAACAAATCACTCAGATCTCCAGGCCAACAGGGTGAGCCAGGGATTCGGGGTGGTGGGAGGGGCTTTAAAAGGAGGAAAATTACGGAAATGTGGGATCCACTGCAGATAGCATCTCCTGATTCTGAGAGTTTGCTGGGAGCTGGGCTGTCTGAGGATGGTTGATCCCTGCTCAGCCAGTACGGCTTCGGAAAAGAAAGGAGGTGCTCCCAGCAGGTGCGGCAGGTGGCCCAGGAGGAGAGGTGTCATCAGAGGTCCCTGGGGCAGCACAGCCTGTCTGGATCCGTGTCTTTCTACCAAGATCCCTGCAGCCGCCTCCAGGCTCCTGCTGCTCACTGAGAGATGGCAGAGTGCTGGGGACAGACCGGTGGCCTGTCCTTTTCTGCCTTAGCTCAGGCCAGACCTGCCCGCTGTGCCTTTGGCCTTGTTGGTTTCGTTTTGGTTGACCCTGTGCAAAGTCATGCCTGGGATCGGCACAGGCAGGTGGGATTGAGCATGTCCCCCAGGGAGAGCCACTCCCCCGCCCCGGCTCGAGTGGGGTGAGGAGGCAGGGCTTAGAGCTGTTGCAAAGGACCCCTGGCTTCCAGCCCCACGCGTCCCCCTGACAGCTGTTTTGTGCAAACTCTAATTTATCTGAGTACTGTTTTTCTTTCCCTGGATTTTCTTTTCAATTTAATGGAGAGCATTTAAAACAAAAAAAATGGAAAACCAAAACAGCTTGCCATAAATAGAAGGCATCAACAGAAATAAGCGCACGTTCACTGAAAACAGAAGTCGTGCCGGCGGTTTCTAGTGAGCCGGGCGGCGCACTCCCTCCGCAAGGAGGAGAAGGGGCGGCGGCCATGCACAGGCAGTGAGGCGTGGCGCCAGGTCCCGGTGCGCTTCCCGCTGCCACAGCAAAGGGCCTGCGGCTGGGCCCTGCAGAAAGAGGGAATGTAGCTCACGGTTCTGAAGATTCAAGGGCACTTCGCCAGCGTCTCCCTGGGCTCCTTACATCACAGCATGACACATGGCCTCGTGATGGAGCGCGTGCGAGGAGCAGCTGCCCTGGAGGTCACACGGCAGGACCAGGAGCCAGAGAGCTTCCTTCTATCACGGCCCACTCGCGTGAGAACTCACTCCCTCCGGGAGACTGGCATTAATCTCTTCCAGGGGTGATGTCCATGACCTAATTACCTCCTCCTGGGCCCGTCCTCTTAAAGGTCCCGCCACCCCTTGGCACAGCCACACCGGGGTCAAGCTTCCAGCACCCTCGAACCGCAGCACACTGACAACCTGAACTCTCCCCTCTGCCCCCCACCCTCCACCCCTACCCCGGCGGCCTGGTGGGGCTGCAGCAAGGATCTGAACGTGGGTTACCCTTCGCCATATCCGGATCATCCCCAGGCATCTTGGGGCCTCCCTGGCCCCGGGAGCCTACATTTTGACGCACGGGAACAGTGGAGGGAGCTGGCTGCAGTATGACATGCAATGACTTCATGCTGCAGAGGACAAGGGAGAATGAGCAAGCATGGCGTCCTCGTTTCAGGGGGGCCACGGGCACCTCGCAAGGAGGCATTGCATTTCCGCAGAGGCCTCTGCACTCGGGCCAGCAGCCTGGGATGATTCTGAAGTTCAGCTTCTGCAGCTGGCTCCTCCACAGGTTTCTCAACCTCCCTGTGCCTCAGTTTCCATACCTACAGAGTGGGGACAAGGACACAAGCTACCTCGCTGGGCAGCTGGGAAGGTTAAAAGAGTTAACATAGGGGTGGGCACTTGGCAGTGAGATGCTGTCTAAGAAGCCCGTGTCCCACTCGCATGGGAGTGCTTGGGTGCACCCCTCACTCCAGCTTCCTGCCCAGACAGAGCCTGGGAGGCAGTGGTGATGGCTTAAGTACTGGATTGAATTCCTGGCTCCAGGCTTTGGCCTGGCCCAGTTCTGGCTGTTGTGGGTACTGGGGAATGAACCAACAGATGGCAACTTGCTCTGTATCTGTCTTTCAAATACGTGAATAAGAATGTACTAAAGACTTAATATATGTAGGGCACCTAGAGTTTAGTAAAACAAACACCTGGGGCATAGACAGTAAAGCCTCAGCCTTCAATGCCAGCATCCCATATAGGTACCGGTTCAAGTCCCGGCTGCTCCACTTCCGATCCAGCTCCCTGCTAATGCACCTGGGAAAGCAGTGGAAGATGGCCCAAGTGCTTGGGCCCCTGCACCCATATGAGAGACTGGAAGGAAGCTCCTGGCATTGGCCTAGCCTAGCCCTGGCCATTGCAGCTATCTAGGGAGTGAAGTAGCAGATAGAAGATCTCTTCCCCCCCTCTCTCCCCCTCCCTCCCTCCCCTCTCTCCCTCTCCCCCTTACCCTTTACCCCCTCTCCATTTCCCTCCCCCCTTACTCCTCCCTCCCATAACTCTGACTTTCAAGTGAAGTAAATAAATATTGCCTTATAAGGAATATTATTTAAAAATATAAAGAATAGTATTATGAATCATTTTAGAGAATCACATGTATTGTTAAGCACTTTCTAGCTGCCAGCCAGGTGTTTGTTTTAATTGATCTTTAAAAAAAGATTTTTAACATTTTTTATTTGAAAGTCTTGGCTGCTCCACTTCTGATCCAGCTGCCTGCTAATGGCCTGGGAATTCCAGGCAGCTGGCTCGGAAGTGGAGCAGCCAGGACTTGAACAGGCACCCATACAGGATGCCGGCACTGCAGGCGGCCATGGTGCTGGCCCAGGCAATGTGATTTCTGTTTTGAGTTCCCACTCCACCACGCTGGAGGGAAATGAGCCCCTGTCTGAAGGGTTTTCCCTCCTCTCCTGGGGGCGGAGGGTGCAGAGTCTTTCCCTGGGTGGGGCAGGGGGCATGGGTGGGGTCTGCTGCCACCCAGGCTCCCAGACATAGCCTCCTGGGAGCCCCCTGCTGCCCCGGGACACACGGGGGCCTGGGTGCGTCTGAGGGGTCGTGGCTGCCTCCAGCCCCATCCATGTGCTCACCCTCCTGTCTGCTGGGCAGTGGCTGAGGCCCGGCCGCCTCTCGCCTTCTTCCTCCCCAGAGCCCGGGAGTCTTGCTGATCTGGCCAAGCTTCTCTCTAATTTCCACAAACGTCTCCCATCCTGCTCATTTTCTGCCCGGGAAGGCTTGGGGTTCAATAAAACAGATGTTGGGGCGGGGCTGTCTCAGCTTGGGCAGTGAACCAGCAGACAGAGGAGCTCCCTCCTTCTCTCTCTCTCTCAAATAAAAACAAATCAAAGAGAGAAATGCCTGTGTCTTGAGGCCTCTTTGGGTTACCCCGGTAGCCTGGCCCATGCACTCGGGAGGTCACATAGCCAGCTGTTTGCAAACGCTGCTGTCTCCGTTCTGCCTCGCTGGTGCCCAGCCGTGCCTGGCTGCTGGGGGTCCCACAGGAGTGACAGGAAGCAGAGGCACCGTCGCAGCCCCTCAGCCTCCTCCCAGCCACTGGCCCTGAGGCGGGTGACAGAGCCCAAGGTCGGGCCACCTCCGGGCTCCCTAGGGAGGACGCGGTTCTCCTTAGGAGCGGGGAGATTCTGACTCGGGGAGGCTCCCGGCGTGTCGGGACCCAGGAAATGCCTCGGCAGAGAGCGCCCCTTGCCTCTTCTTTCCCGCCTTAGAGGACAGCTGGCGGGCGAGGGGGCACGTGGTGGTTGGAGCCGAGGGTGTCATCTTTGACCCACGTGATTCTATGCGAGCAACACAGCTGATGCAGAGGATGATGGGAGATGGAAAGCGCTAGGTCCTTGCCGATGTGGAGATTCTGAGCCAAGTCTGGAAGCATCTACGGCTGGACCTTGTCGGTCGGCGTTGGAGACCCCAGGGGTGGCAGTCCTCGTGGGAGCACGCCCTGTGCTGACCGGGGAGACGGCAGCTTGGCTGGAAAATCGCCACCTCAGGTTTTTGCTGGCTCACACCCCACATTTACCGCTTCCTGGTCATCGAACGTCTCTAACGTTTGCAAGGGAAATACCTAACTCCGTCCACGAAACACCAGGCTCATTTGCCGTTATGGGAAGTGGTGAAGACAGGTAAATGCCCTCACACTGAGAAGAAACAAGATGCAAACAACACTAAATGCAAAAAGCAGACAAAGGAAAACACAAGAAAGCTCCAACGCAGGGCCCCGGGAGGGGGTGACACGTGCCACAAAGGCTGTCCCTCACCTCTGCCTGGAGGACACCCCTGATGTCACTGTTTGCGATCCTTGGAGGCTGTGGGGCCTGAGGGAGAAGGAGCCGCCCCAGGCCCCAGGCCCACAGCCCGCCTGCTCTCTGCTCCCTCTCTGGGTGCTGCCGTCGCCACTGCGGGTCCCCGTGCCTTCCCAGGCTGGGCTTTCTGGGGTGCGGCTCCTGCTGGTAGCTGGGGCCCCAGGCACTGTGCATTGCACCCTGCATGCAGCTTTGTGTGGGCCCGGCCGGGCGGCCGGATGGCCCTGTAAGCCGCTTCCTGCCGGGCTGCAGCCAGCACCCTGGGACCTGGGCGTTCTCCTACTGACTTTCCTCTCCTTCCTCTTCCCAAGTGCCCGGCACGAGAGAGCACCCTGAAGTGCAGGTGGAAGATGCGGACACCGACAGCCACCCCCTCATCCCGGAGGAGGCCCCGCCCTCGGTGCCATCGCCCTCGCTGCCGTCGCCCTCGCTGCCCCCGCCCTCGCCCGCCAAGGCCGACACCCTCACGGTCCCAGGCTCTGCCTCGGCGGCCCCCAGGTCAGCTTCTCTACCTTTCTTGGGCCTTTCTCAGCACTGTGCTGCATGCCCATTTGGCAGATGAGGAGACTGAGGCCAGGGAGGGGAAGCTGTGGCCCACAGTCTCACAGCGAGTTGGTGTCAGAGCTGGGACCACAGCCCTCCTGCTGGCCGGAGTCTCCCCAGCCTTGTGTTGGGGTTCTCTGTAAGATGCCCTGTCCCAGTGCCCTCAGCTGTAGGTCACAAGGGCTGGCGGCATGATAAATGACAGGGTCACATGGCACAAGTGCAATGACTGATTTCTGCCCCCTCATTTTATTTTTTGACAGAATGCAGTTTATTCAAACCATATATGATTATAAGTTCCCAGGGACACCCCCCCCCTTTTTTTTTGAGAAGCAGAAAGACAGAGGGACAGTTCCCATCTGCTGATTCACTCTGCAAATGCCAACTGTCAAGGCTGGGCGGGCTGGCGCCTGGTCTCCCCTGTGGGTGGCAGGAGCCTAAGCACTTGAGCTGTCACCTTCTGCCTCCCCAGGTCTGCATTAGCAGGGAGCTGGAGCCAGGGCCTGGAGCCAGGGCCTTGTGGGTGTTTGAAGAAAAGGACTCAAGTCCTTTAACCACTTTTTTTTTGGTTGTTTTAGAAAAGGAGTCCTTTAAAAAAAAAAAAACAGATTTATTTATTTATTTATTTGGAAGGCAGAGTTCAGAGGCAGAGAGAGAGGTCTTCCATCGGCTGGTTTATTCCCCAGATGGCCGCAACAGCCGGAACTGCGCCGATCCGAAGCCAGGAGCCAGGAGCTTCCTCCGGGTCTCCCATGCAGGTGCAGGCCCTAGCACTTGGGCTATCTTCTGCTGCTTTCCCAGGCCTTAGCAGAGAGCTGGCTGGAAAGAGGAGCAGCAGGGACTGGAACCTGTGCCCATATGGGATGCTGGCACTGCAGGCAGCGGCTTTACCTGCTATGCCACAGCACCGCCTGCCACTTTCTAAGTAATTTGGGTTGATTGCTTTGTTTTGCTGTTGCATTGTAGGGGTTCCTTCTGTATTTTAGGCATTAACCCTTTATCAAATATATGCTTTCCAAATAGTTTTCTGTGGATTACCTTTTCACTCTGCTGTGGATGGTTTCCTTTGCTGTGCAGAGGTTCTTTTATTTTTATTTTAAAGGTTTTATCCATTTATTTGAAAGCCAGAGATACAGACAGAAAGCAAGAAACAGATCTTTCATCTGCTGGTTCATTTCCCATAGTGCTGCAATGGCCGGGGCTGGGCCAGACGGAAGCCAGGAGCCAGGAGCTTCATCTGGGTCTCCCATATGAGTGGCAGGAGCCCAAGCACTTGGCTCTTCCACTGCTTTTCCAGGCCATTAGTAAAGAGCTGGATTGGAAATGAAGCAGCCTGGACTTGAATCAATACCCATATGGCATTGCAGGCAGCAGCTTTACCAGCTATGCCACAACACCGGCTCCATGCAGAAGGTCCTAAATTTGACATTGTCGCACTTGCCAGTTTTGTTTGTTTGTTTTTTTGCTTTTGTGATCTGTGTTTTTGGTGTCATCCCCTCATTGTATTACTGGATACATAATGGAAGCACCAAAGAACATAAGAAAAATAACCATCTAGAACCCCACCACACTAGATTCAGTTTTGATTTCTCTGTGTTCTCTTTCATGCCATGTTTTTGTGTGGTTCTACTTGAAGGAGTGATCCTTTTGAGTTTTTTTTTTTTCTTTTTAAAAGATGTGTTTGTTTATTTGAAAGGCAGAGTAACAGAGAGGGAGGGAGAGAGGGAGAGGGAGAGGAAGAGGAAGAGGAAGAGGGAGAAGAAGAGAGAGAGAGGAGGGGACCTTTCACCTGCGGGTTCATTCTGCAAATGCCTGTCATACAGCCAGGACTAGGCCAGGCTGGGGCCAGGAGTCCAGAATTCCATCTGGGTCCCCCACATGGGTGGCAGGGACCCACGTGCTTAGACCAATCACCCTCTGCCTTCGCAGGCACATTAGCAGGGAGCTGGGTCAGAAGTGAAGTAGCTGGGACGTGAACCAGGCACTCAGGTGTGGGATGCAGGTGCCCAGGTGGCAGCTTAACTCCCCTTTGCCACACTCACTTATCCCATGGACCCTGTTCCAGATGGCTGCTGTCCCCTTAGCACCCACGTATGCTGCTGCATGATAGCCCTCTGGCTCCAGGCGCCAGAACGAACTGGACACATCCCCTCCTGTGGGCACCATCCAAAGTGGCACTGTGACCACCTAGTGTCCTTTCTGTCCTTGGGTTCCTCTCCCAAGAATCGGGTTCCTCATCACAGCTGGCTCCATACTTAATGCTTCCTGAGATGAATTTGCGGCTGAGTGGTTGGAGGTGCCCTTGAACACCTGAGCCAGGTACCTGGGAGCGTGCCCTGCATGGTGTCGTAGGTGCACTGCAGTCATGGACAGCACTGCACCAGTGACTGTGAAAGCCAGGGAGGAGCTGTCAGTGCCCCCTGCCCTGGCTGCACGGACAGACAGATGCTGCTTTCTCCTTAGTTAGTTGTTGCTATCATTCATGGGCACACAGTCATGGCTCAGCTGAGGCCAGGAGCCTGCTAGAATGGAGACTGCTGGGTGCCACCAGCTGAGTGCTGTCAGCTTTTAATATGGACAAGAGGGCCAGCGCCGCGGCTCACTAGGCTAATCCTCCGCCTGCGGTGCCGGCACCCCAGGTTCTAGTCCCGGTTGGGGTGCCAGTTCTGTCCCGGTTGCTCCTCTTCCAGTCCAGCTCTCTGCTATGGCCCGGGAGTGCAGTGGAGGATGGCCCAGGTGCTTGGGCCCTGCACCCCATGGGAGACCAGGAGGAAGCACCTGGCTCCTGGCTTCGGATTGGCACAGCGCGCCAGCCATAGTGGCCATTTTGGGGGTGAACCAATGGAAGGAAGACCTTTCTCTCTGTCTTTCTCTCTCTCTCACTGTCTAACTCTGCCTGTCCGGAAAAAAAAAAATATGGACAAGAGAGCTAATCTCATCGGGCCTAGGCACATAGCGGCAGCTCCATGAGTCTCCACTCTTGCTCCCTGGATGACACACAGACTACCTTAAAGGACCCAGCAGGGGCGCTGCCATGGTTGTTGACATCTGGTCCACCTACCTCTGTTCCCTTTACATGGGCAGAGAAGCTACATTGACAACACTGGGGGCTTCTTTAGGGGCAGGGAGGGGACTAAGCACACGTGGGACTGGGTGGAATCCAAGCTTGGGAACAGGGTCAGGGGGCTCCTCTTGCCCCTGTCACCCATAGCTATGTGCTGGGCTCTGCTCCAGGTGCTGGGGGTGTAGCAAGGGGAGGCCTGGCAGGGGCCCGCCCTGGGGGAGCTGGAGTTCTAGTGGGGCCAGGACAGAATCGAGCAGGCAGCCACCCAGACGGTGTGGGCTGTTTGTGCTCCGGGACAGAACGAGCACGAGATACACTGATGGGAGCCACAGGTCCTGGCAAGGGGCACCCCGGCGGGGCCCTGCTGGCAGCCCAAGGGCACGGTGTGGAGTGAACCCAGCTCCCGGCTTACAGATGGGGGCCTTAAGGCAAGGCAGGCATCTGTCCTAGGGCTCCGTTTCCCCGGCGTGAGACAGGGATGGAAGCACCAGTGCCGGTGAGTACTACAGTGAGGGCTCGCTGAGTTGCTGCCCGGGGTACGCTTAGCCCAGGGCCAGGCCAGCGGCAGAGCCGGGGAAGCAGAGGCTTGGTTTGACTGCAGAGCAGCAGAGTCAGGAGAGGGCCCTGGGCCGGCGCAGGAGGACTGGATGTGGGTCCCAGTGGTGGGACTCGTGGCCCCCGTCTCCTTGTGTGTGGCTGCCCTGTCCTTTTCATTAGGGTGTGCAGGAGGCGAGTGCTTGCATTTTTGCCATCCTGAGCGGGTTGGGATGAGGTGAGAGGATGGTTTCAGAGCCTTCTTGGAAGCAAGGTGGGTGCCCCATGTCTCTTCTCAAACGACGGAAGTTTGAATCCCGGTGGTTGAGGCTGGGGACCAGGATTGGCCTGGAGGCCTGGCAAGAAGACTCAGGTTTGAGTCCCAGGAGAGCTGCACCTGCGGTGAGGCCCCTCGGCTCAGTGAGCCCTGCCCCACCGCCTGCCTGCCTGGGGCCTGGGGCCTGGGGCCTTCGCTGATGGGAACAGGAACCTTCAACAGCTTCTGGCAGCTCGGGCCTCGGTCCCGGGGTGTGTCCCTGGAGGAGGGGCCAGGGGAGGCTCCTCCTCTGAGTCTCCAAGTGGGGAGCAGCGGGGGATGGGGAGTAGGCTGGGGTGTCGGGGACAACGGCGTCAACGGCGTGGTAGTGGGAGAGCTTCACCAGGCTCCTGTCCCAAGTGAGGTCCCCGCCTTGTGGGCTCCATTTCTGATCGAATGTCACCCAAGGGTGGCCCCAGGAGGCAGAAGAGAAGTCACCACGGGATTTTCTTGGGGGTCTGGGGGCCCAGGACCAGTCTCCTAGAACTCAGCTGCATCATTTTACTTTCTCAGCATCACAGCAAAGGCCACGGCCAGGCCGTCCTGGGCTCCCCAAGTCCACGTCGGAGCAGTTGAGTTCAGTGTGCTACATCCCGAGCCTCACGGCGGGGACCCAGCCTCTGTAACCATTTTCTAGTCCTGGCACTCCCTGTTGGCATTTTATTTTCATGTCCCCAAAGCTGACTCCTTGTGCCGATCCAGCTGTGTGGGTGTTACCGCATTATGCCCATTTTTAGAATGCTCAGGTTCAAGTCTGAAATTCTCACCTTCACGTTAGTCTGCGCTCTCGTTTGTCTTGATGAGGTAACACACTTGCTTTCATGTGCTAATACTCATGTCTACTGTGCAGACTCCTGGTTTCATGTGCTAACACTTGTTCTCATGGGCTAACACTTGGCATTTTGTATGGTATATGCTAATACAGGTCACTAAGAAATGCTGTTCTCCGCCAGCACTTGCATTGCCTTATAAAATACTGTTCTTTAATAACAGCTGTTGCCCTGCGCTAGGTCCTCCAGATGCAGTCTTTGGGTTTCCACATTGCTTGGTTCTACTCCATCCTAAACAGGATTCATGCTCTCAACTGGAGTTGGCTTTCTTGGTGGTGGTCAGACGTTTTTCCTTCCTCCTGTCTTTTCTTCTTTCCCAGGCTTTGTGTTGTGCCGTAAAGCAGTTCACTGTCATTGTTGAGACGGAGGCTGGGAAAACCCAGACAGTTAAACCCACAGATGCTAATGTACAATAGTGTGCTCGGGGCCGCCCCCACCAAGGCAGCCCTCCCAGGCTCCCACCTGGTGACCCAAGGCCAAGGGCAGGCTGGGCAAGAACCTTCTTGGCCCTGAAATCCAAGTGGATTTCAGACCGGGATGCTACCAAGTGCACCTCAGAGCCAGGGCAGTGGTGGCTCCTGGACGCAGCCTTCTTGGGTTTCGGGAATGACGGCGCCTGAAACTCAGGTGGGGACGGCATTTGCCCGAGATCCCCCAATGAACCGGCGACGACTGCGCAGCCTCTCTGGAGGCAGCAGAGAAGCGGGCGGGGGCGGGGAGGAAGGCGAAGCGGAGACCTGAGTGATACGGAGCTCGTGTAGTTGGGTAGCCTGTGCTCCGTTTTACAGAAGGGAAAACTGAGGTGGCTCGAGAGTCATTCCGTGACAGTAAGTACCTTTCCAGGGTCATGAAATAACAGTAAGAGGCAGGACTGAGATGCAGGTCCAGTGCCTGATTCCAAGTCCCTTTTCTTTGTTCTGGGCCCTTGAGCAGATCCAGAGCTCGAGGCCCAGGCCATGCTGTACCCTGTCTTCTCCTTTTTCGCCTCCCTCCAGACAAATGAGGCCCCTGTGGCGACACCATCCCCTGTACCCTCTGGGTGATCTTGGGGGGTCAGTGGTCAGTGTCGTCTCGCCTCCCCTGGGCCCCCACTGTCGCTGAAGTCCCCTTGTGTGTCTGTGCCCTTGCAGGAAGAGGCTGCCCTCTCCGGACAATGAGGCTGAAGAGCTCAGGGCGCTGTCACCTGCCGAGTCCCCGGTGGTGGCCTGGTTGGCCTCTCCCACCCCACAGGACACTGAGTGAGTAGGGCAACCTGTGGCGTCTCAGAGAGCTGGAAAGCTGGGTGGGGAGGGGTGTGAGGGGGGGGGCTGGGTATCCTCAGAATCCCCCCGCCCCAAGGCAGCACTTGCCGGGGGCTTCCGAGCAGTAAGAGGGGGCTGGGTGGCCTGCCCAGGCTGCTTCCGGTTGGCCCAGGGATGCTGCAGAATCTGCAGCCCAGTGCCCAGCTGCACCGGGGCTGGCAGTGCTCAGATGTGGAAGTGTCCCCAGACAGAGAGCCCCTGTGAAGGAGGGACTGGGGCAGTCCCTCCCCCCCGACCCTTCCCACCTTGGCAGGCCTCCAGCACCCCTGAAGGGCCAGTGAGTAGGGGGAGAAATACAAGGAGCCCCAGGGGTCCTGCCCCAGGGAGCTTGTTAAAAACACAGCTTCCAGGTGGGTGTCTGACCGAGTGGTCAAGATGCCTGCATGCCGCATCCCAGAGCCTCGGTTGAGTCCCGGCCCCTGCTCCTGACTCCAGCTCCCCGCTGATGCAGACCCCAGGAGGCGGCAATGATCACTCAGGGAGTGGGGTCCCTGCCATCCACAGGGGAGACCTGGGCTGCATTCCCAGATCCTGGCTTTGGCTTGGTTCATTAGGTCCTAGTCTTCCTGGGCATTTGGGGAGCCAGCCCACGGATGAGAGCCCTCTGTCTTTCTCTGTCACTCAAATAAACGCATTAAAAAAATTTTAAATTGGAGAGTCCCAGGCCACACTCAGCTCTGCTGGGTCAGACCCTCAGCCAGCTGCCATGAGGCATCCACAGGCTCCCCGTGGTCGTGACACAGCCAGTCTGGGAACACCGCTTGTCACGGCTGTGATGGCACTGGGGACCTGGGTCGCACACCTGCAGCCGTCCCAAGGACTGGGCCAGTGGGAGGAGTTCTGTAAAGTCCATGTAGCCCTGGATGGTGGCGAGTGCCGGCCCTGGGCTGTGACTGGGGTCCCCGTCCTGCTCCCCAGCCCCACCTCCTGTGGCTGCCCCGGGTACACTGGGCTCCCCTTCTCCTGCTAGGCTGTTTCTCCATCCATAACTTTGTGCAGTTTATGCTTAGGAGAACTGTGGATAGTTCAGAAAAGCTGAAAAATTAGGGGGGAAAAACCTATGCCACCCACAGTCCCGGTGGTGTCACATTGTATGCAGTTGGTAAGGAGAGGGTTAAGGTTTCATTTAGAAAATAAGGCAGAAATGAGGCCTAATAATAACAGTCACCAAAACCCTTAAGGAGGGCCACATGGAGCCAGGGGCGCTAAGCTGCTGTGACAGTTCCCAGAACAAGCAGGTGCCTCCTATGCCATAGGCGTGTCACTGCCGGCACGCTGCAGGTTGCGGGAGGCTCTGCCCCAGGCCATCATGTGGAGGCCCTGCTGCCAGGGCCCTGCCACCTTCTCCACTGGTCACCGCTAGGAAGGGAGGCCTGAAGCTGCATGGGCCACATCTGCTCACACTCAGTAGTGAGCGCGCCCACGACCTCCCCTGGGAAGTGCAGTCCCCTGGCAGGGTGGCAGCACCCAGCCCCGGCATAGCATGGAGACGACAGATCCAGGGGAGCAGCTCGTGGTTCTCCCCCCGACATCTGCACAACCTCTTAAAAAAAGGTTTGTTTATTAGAAGAGCAGAGTGACAGAGAACTCAGAGATCTTTCACCCACTAGTTCACTCCCCCAATGGCTGCAATGGCAGAGGCTGAGCCAGGCCAGAGCCAGGACCCTGGAATTCCATCCGGGTCTCCTGTATGGGTGGCAGGGACCGGAGCACTTAGGCTGTCTTCTGCTGTCTTCCCAGGTGCATTAGCAGGAAGCTAGATAGGAACTGGGGCAGGCGGGACTCGACTGGCAGTCATATGGGATGCTGGCGTTACAGGTGCTGGCTTAACCCATGCACTACAACACCGGCCCCTGCGTGCCCTCTTTCATTTAGACCCCTACGCTGGTTGTCTCCAGCCTGGCTCCCTCAGTTAGACACGAGTTGTCTTGCGTTTCAAGGCCTTGCTGTGTGGAGATAGAACAGATCTGTAAACACTAGCAGAATGGCTCGGCGAGATGAACCCAGGAGACTGCTCACGGTTCTCAGTCCTCTCAACCCACACAGGCGCGGGCTGGTGCTGAGTGCCGGGCTGGGCAGGCACATGCGCATGCGCATGCGCATGCGCATTCGCCTTCTGACCTGTGTGTCTCTCGCAGCCAGCGCGTAGGCGGTCATCCCCATTCCAGCAGGAACGGCTGCGTCAGATCTCAGTTGCTTTTTCCACCAGCTGTTTCCTAAAGCCCAGCTCAGCAGCCCTGTGGCCCCTTTCTGCCGCCCTGGAAGTTCATTCTGGGAACCACAGCCCGACCTGAGCTCTGCATTGAGCTCCCTGACCTGGGCTGGAGCCTGCAGGGCCCAGCGGCCAGCAGCGGCCAGCGCCCCAGGCACCGCTCCCGCGCTGAGTTCCGTCCTGGGAGATGGCAGGTCCGAGGCCGCTGCTGTTAGGGAGAAGTAGGGACAGCACGTCCGCCCTGCAGGCCCCGGGAGGAGGTGGGACGCAGGCCTGGCCGGGGGGCACGGGGTCTCCCGCCCCGCCCTCCCGGCTCAGCGGTGGCGCTGTTCCCGCAGTGCCCAGGACCGCGCGGCCTCCGCCGCCAGCCAGAACAGCGCCATCATCAACGACCGGCTCCAGGAGCTGGTGAGGCTCTTCAAGGAGCGCACGGAGATGGTGAAGGAGAAGCTCATCGACCCTGACGTCACCTCCGAGGAGGAGAGCCCGCAGCCCTGTGAGCCACCCGCCCCTCGTTCACCGGCAGTGAGGGCGGCAGAGAAAGGCTGGGGTGCAGGAGAGAGGACTGATCTCCACTCTCTGGATGTGGGGTCCTGTGTGTCCGGGCTCCGAATCCCCGGGGCGAGAAGATGATGAGAGTCTGGCCTGGTCCCTTCTCCCACGGGGCGAGTCCCTTCACTGACCCCTCTGCCAGTTTCCCGCCGGTAATGGGCGGTGCCAGTCTGGGACCGGTCTCATGGCCCGGCGCTCAGATGGTGTCCACGGCCGACTCCGGAACCCAGCTTCTTTATCGGCGGCCTCACTGCCTTGAGAGCTCTTAGGTGCTGCTCTGGCTTGAGGGTTTCCTTCCTGGCAGACGAAATAAGAATCATGCTTTTGTCAGGGAGATTTCCCAGGTCTCTCCGGAGGGGCACTGTGCATTGGAGCTCACGGTGCCCGCAAGAGACCCAGGAGAGCCTGGCTGTGCACTCCTGAAGCCAGAGCCGTGGCTGTACTGAACCTCCAGGCCCCAAGGCCCAGGTCACTGAGAGCACCAGAGACACACAGAGGCTGTGAGCCTGCCCAATCTCTCTCTAGAGACGAAGGAGCTGACGGTTCTGCTCTGAGAAGCCCGGAGCCACAGATCCCTGACCATTAGGCGCTCCAGCCGCTCACCCTGCATGGGGGCACATTGAGTACAGAACGCCCCCAGCTCATCACGGGGCCCCCTGGGGACTCAGACACACAAGCAGAGGCCGGGCTCCAGCATCCACCTGGCCCAGAAGCACCTTGTCCCGGACAGCTCCAGGGAGGCAGCTGCAGAGGTGGGGCAGGTTAGGGTTCCTGGGTGGGCACCAGGTTGCTAGTGAGGAGGAAGCGGTGGGGTTCACACAGGGCTTGGAGCAGGATGGCGCTGGCGTCCCCTCAGCTTCTGCAGGTGGGGTCTTCTCTCTGCATCCCCTGCCTGTGCCTAGAGCTGGGTCAGGTGGTCACCAATGTCATCCCGTAGCCCCAGCCAAAAAGGCCCCGGAGCCGGCCCCAGAAGCCAAGCCCGCGGAGGCGCAGCAGGCCGAGGAGGAGCACTATTGTGACATGCTGTGCTGCAAGTTCAAACGCCGCCCCTGGAAGAAGTACCAGTTTCCCCAGAGCATCGACCCGCTGACCAGTGAGTCCGCGGCCGTGCGCCTTCCCAGTGTAACAGGAGCGGGCGGGCGGCTGGGGCAATGTGGCTTGCGTGCTTCCTTGCCCAACTCTTAAAACAGTAGCAACAGTAGACATCATGGAATAGCAACATAAGATCACACCCATTTTACAGATGAGGAAATGGAGGCATGTAGAAGCTAAACAGCCTGAAGACTCAACTAGTAGTATAGTCTCAGAGACTCCTGATTCCTGGCCAAGTCCTCCCCCTCCTCTGGGCAGGCCGGCTCTTTGTGGGACCTCCTGCTCTGAGCGCAGAGCCGGAAGTGCATCCAGTGTCTGCAGTAGTTCCTCTCTCTTCCCCCCAAGCCCACCCCTGTTCCCCATCCCATCCCTTCTTCTTTCCCGTGTGCCCAGCACTTTGCAGCTCATCACAGGCCCCCGGCTCTCATGGAACATTTCCTTGTCATTCTCTGAGACGGGCATGCTAGGGGCCAGCGGGGGGTCTTTCTCCAGGTGTGGCAGGGCGGGGGCAGGACCCTGGTGACGACCAGGTGATTACAGAGCCCACCCACCCACCTGCCTGTCCATCATCTGTGATCCAGAATTGACTAAGACAGGAGATACATTGTTTCAGAATAATTTCTACAAGAATGAAAGCAAAGGGGTTTTCTAGGAAGCTGCCTGTTTCAGAACCGCCCTGTCTGCCACACAGTGCTCTGTCTGGGGCCTACCAGGGACTGACTTTAAAAGCAGAGGCAGTTTTACACCCCCCCCCCCCCCCCAGTTCTAGAAGTGGCTCCCACTGTACTAGCAGGGAAGCGTAGAAGAAAGCAGGCCCCGCCCGCGGCTCCCTGGGGCTGTCAGCACAGCACAGCACAGCCGCCCTCGCTCTCCCCAACCCCCGCAGACCTGATGTACATCCTGTGGCTGTTCTTCGTGGTGCTGGCCTGGAACTGGAACTGCTGGCTGATCCCCGTGCGCTGGGCCTTCCCCTACCAGACGCCCGCCAACATCCACCTGTGGCTGCTGACGGATTACCTGTGCGACCTCATCTACTTCCTGGACATCACGGTGTTTCAGATGCGCCTGCAGTTTGTCAAAGGCGGGGACATCATTGTGAGTCCCCGGCAGGTGGATGGGCTGACCGGGGGCAGAGCGTCCAGGGAGCTGACCCTTGAGGTTGTGGTAGACGTCAAAATAAAGGAACGTGGAAACCCTAGGGGCAGGGCCTGTGCGTCCACAACAGCATGACTGCTTATGGGGCATACCCTGCGTCCATTCCCTGTCAAATACCACTCTGAGGCCAAGTGGTTCCTGGACCGCCTGGTGGAACTGGAGACAGAGAAGCGGTCCAGAGAATGGCCGTTAGTGCAGGTGCAACTGACTGAAATCCCAGCTTCCCCACAACTACCTGAGTCCCTCCTACCCAGACTCTGTTTCCCTATCTGTAAAATGGGCATAGAAATAGCTCCCTCCTGATGCACTGCTGTGAAGACTGAGATAACGGACGCAGAGTGCTGAGCCCAAGTAAGCACGTATTGTGGTTCCTGCAAAGGACCCGTGGACGCTCCGCTCCTTGGATCAGTTTGAGACCTCCTGCCCTGGTGCAGCCCCCACTCTCCCAGGAGAAAACTGAGGCCTGACCATGGCTCCCACAGCAGACCAGTCCCCATCTCCCCGTGCTGGTCGCGTGCCATGCTGGCGCCGCTTACTGCAGGGTGCAGGCAAACTGAACTTTGACCTCTGAAACAACCTGGAGGAAAGAGAGCTCCCTGCCCAGGTCCTGGGTAAATCAAGTGCTCGTGGTCCCATTAAGACGGATGTGTTGGCCACGGGCCTCCCACCAGGGGCTCAGCGCCCCACGGAGCTCACCCGCGGGGAGGGGTCAGGGCCTCACTGTCACTATTCCGCTCTCCCGCAGACGGACCCAAAGGAGATGAGGAACAACTACCTGAAGTCCCGCCGCTTTAAGGTCTGTGCCCAGGAGGGACGCGTGGTGCCTGTGGGCTCTTGGAAGGAGCCATGGCACAGGGCCTGGGAGCCACGTGCTTCCTGGAGGGTTGGGGGTTGGGCCCAGCTCCC
Organism: Oryctolagus cuniculus; assembly: GCF_051225735.1. Taxonomy (NCBI): domain Eukaryota; kingdom Metazoa; phylum Chordata; class Mammalia; order Lagomorpha; family Leporidae; genus Oryctolagus; species Oryctolagus cuniculus. The sequence continues at coordinate 51,485,264 of NC_142884.1, read as the reverse complement.
GTGGGAGAGTCCTCTAGGCCACAAGCCCCAGGAGACCCGCTGAGGCTGAGAGGTCATCGGAAGCCAGCTCTCCCCATATCTGTTTCTCGCCAGTCCCCGCTGTGCAGCTCAGCGGCCCCTGTGCACTGCGCAGCAGCTGCCCTTGGCCTTGGGCGAGGTGGCAGGGTGCCTTCTGCCCTCAGCCTTAGGGACTTCCGCTCTGCATTGAAGGGAGCAGCTGCCCTCGGTCCCCTCACCCCCAGCCTGGGGCGACCCGGTAAACACACCGCGTGTCCCAGCACACCGCGTGTCCCAGCACACCGCGTGTCCCGTTGAATTCCAGATGGACGTGCTCTGCCTCCTGCCCTTGGATTTCCTCTACTTGAAGTTCGGCGTGAACCCCCTCCTTCGCTTGCCCCGTTGCTTAAAGGTAGGACGGGGAGGGGTCCCCACCCCCAGCCCTCAGTTCCCCCTCACCCTGCACCAGCCCTGGCGTCTTAGTGCCCACCTGAGCGGCCTGGGGTCGGGGAGGTGACCTAGGTGAGGAGATGGATTCCCCGGCCTAACATTCACACAGTTCTCTGAGTCTCAGGTGAGGGGTCGGAGCCCACAGTCCCGCGTCCGACTAACTCTGGAGGGGAAGGAGATTGAGAGACAGGTGGCAGAACCCCGAGGGCAGCACTGTAAATGCTATTTTCAAATATCAGAAAGTCTGGCTGGCGCCGCAGCTCACTGGGCTAATCCTCCGCCTTGCGGCGCCGGCACACCAGGTTCTAGTCCCGCTCGGGGTGCCAGATTCTGTCCCGGTTGCCCCTCTTCCAGGCCAGCTCTCTGCTGTGGCCCAGGAGTGCAGGGGAGGATGGCCCAAGTGCTTGGGCCCTGCACCCCATGGGAGACCAGGAGAAGCACCTGGTTCCTGCCATGGGATCAGCGCGGTGCGCCGGCCGCAGTACGCCGGCCGCGGCGGCCATTGGAGGGTGAACCAACGGCAAAGGAAGACCTTTCTCTCTGTCTCTCTCTCTCACTGTCCACTCTGCCTGTCAACAAATAAAAAAAATATATATCAGAAAGTCAATGGGGACAGAGCTCTCAGGGTGGCGTGGCGTGTGCGGAGCGCTTGCAGCTCTGGGTCCACTCTGGGTCCCAGTGCCGACTCCGTCCCGCACCAGCGTGGGCTCTGGACAGGTTGCTGGCTTCCTACAGAGGCAGTTTCTGCTCTGTGCAGGGAGAGATGACACAGACCTCATACGTAGATGATGTAGACGACGCCTGGAAAGTACTGCTCAGGTGACAGGTGCTCAGTCAGGATGAGCAGCTACTGCTATTCCTTTAGTGTCATAAATAGGCCTGTGACGGATGTGAGAGAGAGGGGTTAGGGATGCCCTTCTCGATAGAATTGTTTTGTTTGTGGGTGAGTATTCAAAGCAGGCTCCCTAACCCGGGACACTGGACCCCTAAACATTTTGTGATAGGATCTAGAAAGTCTTGGAATCTCCTGAAATTATATGCAAATCGTGAGAATGTGATTCTATGACTTTTTGAAAGATTTATTTTTACTTATTTGAAAGGCAGAGTTACAGAGGGACACACACACACACACACACATACACACACACAGGTCTCCTACTCACTCGTTCACTCCACAAATGGCCACAACAGCTGGGGCTGTGCCAGGTTGAAGCCAGGAGCTCAGATTTTCTTCCGGGTCTCCCATGTGGGTGCAGGGACCCAAGGACTTGGCTGATCTTTCGCTGCTTTCCCAGGTGCGTTAGCAGGGAGCTGGATTGGAAGTGGAGCAGCCAGGACTCGAACTGGTGCCATATAGGATGCTGGTGCTGCAGGCAGCAGCTTAACCAGCTGCATGACAACTCCGCCCCAGATTCTGTAATTCCTGTAGGAAGATGGGCTCTGGCTTTCGTCAGACTCCTGGACCCCGTCCTGCATAGGGCTGAGGGCCTCGATTCTGAATGCTCACCGTCCGGTCCCCTCCCAGACCCTGGGTCTGCTGAAAGGTCCCTTGGTCCTGACTCGCGTGGGCAAAGGGCCAGGGCGACGAGGGCTGCGGCTCCCCTGACCCCAGCTCTTCTTCCCAGTACATGGCCTTCTTCGAGTTTAACGACCGCCTGGAAGCCATCCTCAGCAAAGCCTACGTTTACAGGTGAGATGGCCACATGCGTGCAGGTGCACCCACCACACGCACATACATGCACAGAGGTGAGAGGCCTGCGCCCACGCAGGCTCACACACCATGCATATGCATGTATGTGCGTGACACACACATGACGCACACATGCCAAGTCGGGCTGCACTTCCTCTAGCCTGTTGCTTTCCCTTTCAAGTGGCCTCCAGCCCCCACTGCATCGGAAGCCAGCCCTTCCTGGCCCCACCTCCTATTCTCAGAAGGTCTGCTTGCTTTTGGAGACCCAGGAATGTCCCATTTCCTCCCATTGTGATGAGGGCCACGCGGGGCTCCCATAGTGTTTCCAACAGCTGGGCCTCACTCTGGTCCCAGCACAGGGACCTTGAGTCCCCACCGCACTCTTACAGAATGGGAATGGTTACAAGGACACAGTGGGCATCTCACAGGTGTCCGAGGATGGGATGCAAAACCAGCCAGGCCACACCTGGGGACTCCGTGTCTCCCATGGGGCGGCCTCATTGTCTTTCCTCTGCATGCACCTGCCCGCCGCCCATGGATATGTCTTCCCCTCTGGCCCATCCACTCCCCCAGAGCTGCACATAAGGTAGCCCGGCTTCCCCTGGCCAGTCCTGTCACTGCCGGCTCCCCTGCCAGGTGTCCCTCCTGCAGGTGGCTGGGCAGGACCCTGCGGCTCCACCAGGGGGAGCTGTGAGTGGGCATGGGTGCCAGGCGGGGTTGAGGACTGGCTGGTTCCCCTCAGTCCCGCCCCAGGCGAGCTGTCCCCACTGACCCTTTCCCGCTGTCCCCCTGCCTCCTCACCTGCAGGGTCATCAGGACCACAGCCTACCTGCTCTACAGCCTGCACTTGAACTCCTGTCTTTACTACTGGGCGTCCGCCTACCAGGGCATTGGCTCCACGCACTGGGTCTATGATGGCGTGGGAAACAGGTGAGCCCGCCTCCCTGCTGGGCCCACGCCTGGGTGATGCTCCTGCTCCGAGTCCCAGCACAAAGGCCCCAAGAGAGGCATCTCATTGCCGCCGTGTTGTGGGGTCACCTTGTTCCTAAGGAGTCACTGACGTGCTAAGGCTCAGGGCCAGGTGTTCTTGTCACTAAGCCAAGGTTTCCTGAGCGCCTGCTGCCGGCCAGGCTGGGGGCCGGGGAGACACACGGATGAGACTGCTAGAAAGATGCTCCCAGTGTCCAAGAATCTCTCAGGGTTGGCAAATATGGGGGTATGTCCAAAGCCCGTGGAAAAGTAGAATCAAGAGGTGAGTTAATTTTGGTGCAAAAATTGTTTAAAATCCATGCTTAGTTTTTTCACAAAGCATTTTCATGAACTTTTTGAATATCCCTCTATGCATGGATTTTAAAATTATTTTGCACCCAAATAAGCTTATATAATTCCATTTTCCATGAACTTAAAAATATTTAATATTTTATTTGAAAGGCAGAGAAAGATCCATCTAGGTCTCCCATGTGGGTGTCAAGGACCCAAGTACTTGAGCCACCCACCACCTGCTGCCTCCCAGGGTGCACAGTGGCAGGAAATTGGAATCGAAAGCAGAGCAAGGACTTGCATCAGGCACTCTGATAGGGGCTACAGGCATCCCGAGTGTTTTGTTGTGTTTTTTTTTTTTTTTTTAAAGATTTGTTTATTTATTTGAAAGTCAGAGTCAGAGTTAGAGAGAGAGAGAGAGAAAGAGAGAGAGAGGTGGGGGTAGACAGAGAGATCATCCATCCGCTGGTTCACTCCTCAGATGGACATGATGATCATGATGGCCATGATGGTCAGGACTGGGCCAAACCAAAGCCAGGAACCAGGAGCTTCTTCCAGGTGTCCCACATGGGTGCAGGGGCCCAAATACTGGGGCCATCTCTGCTGCTTTCCCAGGCCATTAGCAGGGAGCTGGATCAGAAGAAGAGCAGCTGGGGCTTGAACCAGAGCCCATATGGGATGCCTGCACCACAGGCAGCGGCTCTGCCCACTGCGCCACAGCGCCGGCCACCAAGTGGTGTCCTAACTGCTGCAGCCAACACCTGCCCCGGTGAATGACGTCACGCATACACCATGCGTGTGCACCCCTCCTCCGCCCCACAGGCCTGTGTAGGGGGAAGCAGCCAGAGAATGTGTCCCAGTGTTGCCCCCAGGTGTGGGGCACGTCCAGGAGTTAGTAAGGCGACATCCGCTTGCCAACCTTGCTATCCGTTATAGGACATGCTACAGTGATGGTGATGACAATGGCAGTTACAACGGTGGCAGCAAGCCTTGTAAAACACTAAGTCAAAGCGCGGGAGCTGGGTGCTGTCGACACCGAGGCAGCAGATGTGGATCCCTGGGTCATACATTCCGCGAGAGCTGAGATTCGGACCCAGCCAGCACGGACGGCCACAGGCTCTTAGCTGCTGTGCCATCACCTCCATGGGCAAAGATGAGGGCCAGCCCGATTCCAGGGTGGGTGTGGGAGGCAGACACGGGCGTGGGCGGTCCCCCTGAGTGTCATCGAGAGGAAACTTCAGGGGCCAGCCTTGTTCTTGCGATGCCGACATTTCATCCCCGAGTGCCACTTCCTGCGCCGGCTGCTCTGCTTCTGAACTGGCTCCCTGCTGATGAGTCTGGGAGGCAGCAGCTGATGGCCAAGTATTTGGGCCCCTGCCACCCGTGTGCAGGTGTGGATGTTTGCATTTGGCGAGTGAACCAGCAGATGAAAGATCTCTCTCTGTGTCTCTCTCCTTCCGTCTTTCAAATAAATCTTTTTGAAAGATGTGAAGTTTGATCTTGACCTTGACAGTTGGGAGACAGGATAGAGAACCCCAGAAGAGGACACAGCATGAAAAAAAGGCAGGGAATTGCAAGATAATAGTCAAGGGCCTGGGACCTTGGAGGGGGCGGGGCCTGTGGAAGTTTCTGGAAAGGTGGGTGGGGCCAGGTTGCCAAGCAGCCTCCCCTAGGAGTTTGTCCAGGGCAGCAGCCCCCTCACACATGGGACTTCCGAGGGCTTGACACTCAGCTAGTGTGACAGACATGTGCTGTGGGTGTGAAGCACACGAGACTTGGAAGCCTTGGGACAAAGCGTGTCAGCTGTGACGCGTTTTAGAACAGTGGTGACCTGGAGGTGATCATGGCTTCCACATCTGGAGTTCACTGAACGGCACGACTGAGATCAAGTTCACCTGTTTCTTCTTGTTAACCATGTGGCTACTAGAAAATTTAAAACTACACATCTACGTGGGTCACATCAAATTTTTATTGGGCGGCATTGCTAGAGGCACAGGGGACCCAGCCACAATTTTGTGTTTGCCATCCTTTGTCCCCAGCTGTCTGCTGCTGTGGGGGATTGGTTCCGGGGGTCCCCACAGATACCAACGTCCTTCAAACAGAATCTACGCAATCCTCCCATAAACTTTACTTTTTTAAGACTTATTTATTTATTTTAAAAGATTTATTTATTTATTTGAAAGATAGAGTTACCCAGAGAGAGGAAAGGCAGAGAGAGAGAGAGAGAGGTCTTCCATCCACTGGTTCCTCAACTGGCCACAATGGCCCGGAGCTGCACTGATCCAAAGCCAGGAGCCAGGAGCTTCTTCTGGGTCTCCCACACAGGTGCAGGGGCCCAAGGACTTGGGCCATCTTCTACTGTTTTCCCAGGCCATAGCAGAGAGCTGGATCAGAAGTGGAGCAGCTGGGACTCGAACCAGCACCTAAACAGGATGCCAGCACTGCTGGTGGTGGCTTTACCCACTGTGCCACAGCACCAGCCCCTCCTACCATCAGCTTTAAATGATCTCAGAATCACTCACAATATCTAACACAATGTAAATACAATATGAATCGCTGTTACACTGCGTTAGTTAGGGGAAAAGAAGAAAAAGTCTGTACCCTCAATGTGGACGCACATTTTCCCCCAAGTATTTTCCACCTGTGGCTGAGCAAATCCATGGAAACAGAACCCGTGAGTACTGAGCGCCACGTACCGGGGACTTCAAGAAGTCCGTGGAAAATGCAATTGAAATGCAAGTTTAGACAAAATGTGAAACCCACGCGCATGGGGGTCTTCAGTATAGGAAATGCGTGCTATGGGAAAGCAGACGCAGTCAGGGGAGCACGGAGGCCCTCAGGGCACTAGCTAAAGCGCGCCAAGCCGGGGCTGGGACCTCAGGGAAGGCGCGCAGACGTGGCTCCTCTGTCTTCCATTGCGCGTCCAGGGCCTCTGCCCAGGTCCCTGCTCCTTCTCCTGAGAGGTGGCTCCGTGCGCCCTCTGGTGGCCAGGCTCGGTATGACGGGGCTGGAGCCTGGAGGCCCCCTCTCCTACTGTCTGAGCCTTCCAGGCACCAAGAGACAATGAGGCGTGGGGGAGATCGGGACCACAGTCCGCCTCCTGTGCAGGCTGCTGCAGCGTCGCCAGCCAGGGCCGCCCGGTGTCCAGGCCCTCCCGATCTGCCCGTTGTTGGCGCTGGGAGGACTTGGCCAGAAGGTGTGCTGGCTCAGGTGTATGGAGAGCTCTTGCTGATCTGGATGCTAGCACAGCCTTGGGGTTTGAGTCTGCAAGCGTGGAAAACAGAATTCAAAGGTAAGTTTAGGAGCGGGCGTTTGGCGCACTAGTTGAGCCGCCTGTAAAGGGTTCGTGCATCTGAGCCAGGCCACCCAGGGTTGGCCCGCCAGGGGGCCCCTGATGCCTGTGGTCACCTTTTGTCCTCTCTGCAGTTACATCCGCTGCTACTACTTTGCCGTGAAGACCCTCATCACCATTGGCGGGCTGCCCGACCCCCAGACGCTCTTCGAGATTGTCTTCCAGCTGCTGAATTACTTCACTGGGGTCTTCGCTTTCTCTGTGATGATTGGACAGGTAGCCGGCGCGCCCCCAGATGCCCGCCCGCTGCTGCGGCAGTCCCCCTCTGTGCGGGTCTTTCTGGACTGAGCCTGGCAGACAGCACTGGAGTGGGAGTCAGGCGCCCGAACACTGGGCCCTGCTGGGCGGAGGGGAGTGGGCCGGGTCCCCATATTTGAGACGCACGTCCCCTCGGGACACCCAGGAGAGCTGGGCTGGTGCTTCCTGCACAGCCTGAGGATTTGGGCTGTGTGACATGCGGGGGAGAGTATCTTGTATCCGGTCAGTGCATGAGCCTGCCCCGAGGTCAGGACCCTGGGCACAGACGGGACAGCGGCTGCAGCCACTAGGGGGTTGGGGGTCTGCACCGTGCTCCCCCCATGCGTGGTCCCAGGGCCTGCAGCCTCCCACGTGCAGCAAGAGGCAGACCTCTGGCTGGGTACCACCCCTCTCCCACTCGCACGAGCAGGTGCCTGGGACTGTGTACAGCGACAGGTCCCCAGCAGGTGCCCGGAGAGCCGCGCAGTGACCGCCGGCTTCCGTGCCGACTTCCTCCCTCCCCCCAGATGAGAGACGTGGTGGGCGCCGCCACGGCGGGGCAGACCTACTACCGCAGCTGCATGGACAGCACAGTGAAGTACATGAACTTCTACAAGATCCCCAGGGCCGTGCAGAACCGCGTCAAGACCTGGTACGAGTACACCTGGCACTCGCAAGGCATGCTGGGTAAGCCCTGGGCCCCTGCTTCTCCTGCGGGTCTCTGTGGCCCCGGAGACCCCGTGAGAGGGCCCTGAGGACTCGGAGGGGCGGGGAGCTTCTGCGTGGCCCCGGCCTCACCCTACCACCCTGAAGTGACGGTTTCCTGCGTCTCCGTGCAGGCTGGAATCACAGCTCGCCTGTCTCCCTCTTCCGTCCTCTCTCTGGCGCGCTGCAGACGCCGCGGTGGGCGGTGGGCGGTGGGCGGTGGGCGCAGGAGGCCTGGTCCCGCTCCCCCGCAGGAGATCCGCCCCCGCACAGCCTGGGTGGGGCCCTGAGCCCGCCCCGCCCCAGTCCGGGCTATGTCTGCTCTCCCTCCCAGCAGTGGGCCGCAGCAGTGGGCCCTCTCGCGATGCTGACAGGGTTGACTAGAATAACCTTGGCACTCTGTAGAAAAGCCCAGCGGCCGTGCTAGGTGGCCCTTCGTTCTTGCTAAGGTTCTTCCAGGGCGAGTGGAGCAAACAGATCCTAAACACTTAGAGGGTGTGGCAGGTGCTGCAGCACAGGGGCTGCTCAGGGTAGCTGGGGGGAGGGGAGGTCATCAAGCGAAGACTGGGAGGCTTCCTGGAAGAAGTGACCTAGCCACTGAGGTCTGAAGAATGAGCAGGAGTTCCTAAGGGATGTGCAGGTGGTGTGGCAGGCAGAGAATGGTATTGGCGAGGGCCTAGAGGTGGGAAAAGGTGCTCTCTACATCCATCTTGGTTTTTTAAAAAGATTTGTTTGTTTGAAAGGTAGAGTTACAGAGAGAGAGAGCGAGAGACACAGGGGTCTGCCGTCTGTTGACTCCCCAAATGGGCCAGGAGCCCGGCTGCTTCCAGGTCTCTCCTGGCTGCAGGGGTCCAGGCACTTGCGCCATCCTCCACTGCATTCCCAGGCGAATTAAGCAGAGAGCTGGGTCGGAAGTGGAGCAGCCGGGACTGGAACTGGTGCCCATATGGGATGTGGGTGTTGCAGGAGGGAACTGTACCAGGCCATTGCCTGCTCCCCTGTCCAGGGTGGTCTTCTGTGCTGGGTGGCCCTGGCAGTGGACTTGGCCTGGAGATGTGGGGGGAGGGGCCTGGCTTTGCCTCTGACCCCTGCCACGCGGCTTGCAGATGAGTCAGAGCTGATGGTGCAGCTCCCGGACAAGATGCGGCTGGACCTGGCCATCGACGTGAACTACAGCATTGTCAGCAAGGTGGCGCTCTTTCAGGTACCACCCCCACCCCCGGGGCCCTGGGAGACCCCAGCCCCAACCTTCCTCTCACCGCGGCTCCTGTCTGCGCAGGGCTGCGACCGGCAGATGATCTTCGACATGCTGAAGAGGCTTCGCTCCGTCGTCTACCTGCCCAACGACTACGTGTGCAAGAAGGTGAGCTGTGTGGCGAGGGAGGGGGCGGGGGCCGGCCTGGGAGCGCCCGGGCTGCCATGTCCACAGCTTTCGCCCGGGTGCAGGCAATGGCCACAGATGTGCCTAGGCTTTACCTGACCCCCAGGGGCCAGGGCGGGGAACCCCCATCTCACAGAGAGAGCAGCAAGGAGCCTGCAGAGGGCGCCATTCCCAGGCTCTCAATCTTCCAACAAGGAGGTGGGCAGGAGGTGCCTGGGTCAAGGTCAGAGGCCGCCCTTGGGTAAGATCCAGCCCACTGGTATTTCATGGATTTTTTTTTTCAAAGTTGAGTTAGTTTCTAACATTTAAAAGTGGGAAGAGTTTATGTTAAAACCCATGTCTCTGGCTGAAAACAGACAATCTGCTCACCCTGGGGCTCACTTTCCCAAATAGCCAGAGTCAGCTGGGGCCAAGGAGGCACTGCCCCTACAGGGGGACCCCGTGTGCCTTCCCAAGCCACAGGCCCCACCACTCCCCACTGCCCCACACCAGGCCCCTTCACCGCTGTGCCTCCCCTACCTGACCCCAGGGCACATGGGGTGTGAGCCTGGGCTGGACGGTGCCCAGGGCCCTTTCTGCTGCTGTCTTTGGGGTTCAAGATCAGTGAGTGAGGGGGGGGAGAGGGGCAGGAGCCCTGAATGCAGTTCACTTGTGCAGCACTGTTAATTAGGCTGGGAGTGTTCCAGGGTGAAAACATTGATCAGGCAGCCCTTTAAGACTTGGGAATCCCCATCCCCTAAAGGCTTCGGTCTATGCAGCAACGAAGGTTCTGGAAGCAAAGAATCAAGGGAAGAGGGGGAAAGGGCATCAGATGGCTGCCGCCTTGGGGTCCAGGGAGTGGTTTGTCTGACACTGGAGCTGCTTCCCAGCTGGGCAGCCTTGGGCAGGTGCCTTGCCCTCTCTGAGCCTGTCCTCTAACGGGGATAGCGAGGCTGTTGGTGGGAGCTCACTGGGCGGCTGTGAGGACAGGACAGGATGTGCGTGGAGCTGGCATGGGAAGGTGCGGTCGCTGCTGCCTTTTTCTGGGTGGAGAATACAGAGGCAAACAGAGCTGGGACGTGGCACCTGCAGATTAAACCGCGCACTTGTGAGCAGCGCCCTCTGCTGTCCGGTTTTGCCCTGTGCCCATCTCCCTGAGACACTCCTTGGGCTGGTGAGTGAGGAGAAGGTGAGCCGTTTAGACCCTCTGTGCCTCCGCCCAGGTCAAACTGAACCCAGAAACAGGGCGACCAAGTTCCCTGCGTTTTGGAAAGAGGGCGGTGCCGATGTGAGATGCACAGGAACTGTTGGATGAATTAATCAAACGTGTAAGCAGGCTACTGTCCTTGGTCCTTCCCCTTCCAAACCCGCAGCGGGGGGACTAGCAGGTAGCAGGCCAGGGCAGGGGCCTGTGAGGGCGTGAGGCTTGGAAGGTGCAGGAAGACGGGACCTTCCTGACTGCAGTCTGAAGCAGGCTGCCCACCTGCCACTCGCCTCCCAGCCAGCCAGCCGGCCAGCCGTCTGTTTGGTTTAATTTGGGATCAAGGCCCTCGTGTTAGTTTGCTAGGGCCACTGGGCACAGCCTGGTTGCAGCACAAACTGAGTGGTCCCTGCCCTGGCCTCGCAGGTACCTGTCTTCTCATGTCCCTTCATACCATCTCCCCTCCAGGCCTGTCTCTGTCTCCAAATTTCTCTTCTTTTTAAAAAAGAGTTGTTTATACTTATTTGCGAGGCAGAGTTGGGGGTGGTGGTGGACAGATCTTCCATCCACTGATTCACTCCCCATATAGCCATAATGGCCGGGGCTGGGCCAGGCCAAGGCCAAGAGTCAGAAATTCCCTAATTCCATCTAGGTCTTCCAGGCGGGTGCAGGGCCCAAGCACTTGGGCCATTTTCCACTGTCTTAGTCCCGTCAGCAGGGAGCTGGAGTAGAAGTGGAGCAGCCAGGACTCAAACCAGTGCCCATAGGGGATGCAACATCGCAGGCAGTGGCTTAGCCTGCTGCACCACAGTGCTGGCCCCTAAATTTCCCTTCTTGTAGGGACACCGGTCCTATTGGATGAGGGACCCACCCCACCCCCACTGTGACCTCATCTTCACTTAGCCCAATGGGTCTGCGAGGACCTTTGGCTGAAAGGTCATGATTGTGAGCTCCCGGGGATTAGGGCTTCAACACATACTTCACCGGATAACACCTACGAACCCTGGAGCCAGACTGGGTTCAGATCCCGGCTCTGCCTCGCCCTGGCTTTGTTTAGGCAGAGAGTCCTCCCATTCCAGAAATGGCTGAGGACTAAGGTCTAACTACACTGCAGGAAAACGTGGCGGGCACGCCAGACGCTATTGCTGCTGTCACCATTCCCATTCCAGTTGCAGACGCTTGCCTGGCTCCTGGTATGGGCGGGCATCGATTCCCCGAGCCTCCACCCTCCACCCATGGCTGCAGTGGAGAATTTGCAGGGTGCAGGTGCACCTGCGCCTCCCTCGCTTGCTTGCACTTGGTTCTGCGACTCTGCTACGCACCACCCTGTACCCTGTCAGTTAGCCAGGGGCGGGGCACTCTCCCCAGTCCACAGATGAGGGGACCAAGACCTCTGAGGGAGTGATGGACTCCACACCACACACCCGGCTTCCTCCCTGCAGCCTGTGGGCCCAGCCCTTGCTGCCTCTTCCATCCCGTCTCTGTTGCAGGGGGAGATCGGCCGTGAGATGTACATCATCCAGGCGGGGCAGGTGCAGGTGCTGGGCGGCCCGGATGGGAAGGCTGTCCTGGTGACACTGAAAGCTGGATCCGTGTTTGGAGAGATAAGGTCCGAGGGCGCTGGGGGAAGATGAGGCATTGTGGGCCAAGGGGGGCGGGCCCAGGGAGATCTGAGCATGACCTCTCACCCCGCCCCGTCTCTGCCCCAGCTTGCTGGCCGTCGGGGGCGGGAATCGGCGCACGGCCAACGTGGTGGCCCACGGGTTCACCAACCTCTTCATCCTGGACAAGAAGGACCTGAATGAGATCTTGGTGCACTATCCCGAGTCTCAGAAGTTGCTCCGGAAGAAGGCCAGGTAGGTATTTTTTTGTTCATTAGAAAAATTTGCTGTGGACCAGCCCTGTTAGAAATCACAGCGCCTTTGTCAGCATCAGGGAAGCGGGTATTGGAGTGCTCCTGTCACCTCCCCAGAACCCCACGCACTCACATTAGGGGCACTGTCCCCAGGCGTGGCGAGGCTGGGCTTGCTTGTCGTGTCCTTTTTTTTTTTTTTTTAAAGATTTATTTATTTATTTGAAAGTCAGAGTTACACAGAGAGAGGAGAGGCAGAGAGAGAGAGAGACACAGAGAGAGGTCTTCCATCCACTTGTTCACTCCCCAATTGGCTGCAACAGCCGGAGCTGCGCCGATCTGAAGCCAGGAGCCAGGAGCTTCTTCCGGGTCTCCCACATGGGTGCAGGGGCCCAAGGACTTGGGCCATCTTCCACTGTTTTCCCAGGCCATAGCAGAGAGCTGGATCAGAAGTAGAGCAGCCAGGTCTCGAACCGGCGCCCATATGGGATGCTGGCGCTTCAGGCCAGGGAGTTAACCCACTGCGCCACAGCGCTGGCCCCTGTTGCATCCTTTATTCAGATGCTTTCTCAGCCTTTCCCGTCCTCGGCGACCTTGCCTGCTGTAGAGCGTGCAGCCCAGTGCATCCCTGGAGCGTCCTTGGTTTGGGCTTGTCGCTTGTTTTCTCGAGGTTTCCCTCAGGCTTAGCCGTCTTGGCAGCAATGGCTGGAAAGTGGCGTTGGTGCTCCCACTGCCCACGCAGCGGCATGGCACGGGGTGCTGGCTTCCTCGACCATTTCCTCTTCCTGAGCGGCTGGGGAGGAGCCGCTCTGAGCGGCTGTGGGCAGAGGTGTGGTGTTTCCGTCACACTTCCCTCTGCTTTTGGCAGCCTCTGGCGGCGCCGTCATGAATGCGAGGAAGGTTGCCAAGTGGGAGTTTCCCAACACGTTCGTCCTGCTGTGGGGGGAGCTTTGCCTTCCCTCCCCTGCATGGCTGCAGTCACTTCTTCGCCCGTGCAGGGGTGGACGGAACTTCGCCGCGGCTGTGCTGTTACAGCACGAGCCCCGCTGCTCTCCGCGCCCTCCTGTTAGGCCGGTGGGCACCTTTCCCGGCTGGCCCTTGGGGCCCTTTGTGACGATCCCAGGGTGCTGCAGCACCTGCGTGCTGTCCTGAGGAGCAGGGAGTTCACAGCTTTGCAGGTTCAAGTCCAGGACGGGGCAGCCCCGTGGTGCAGCGCCTGCTGACCCCGGAAGGGGCGGGGGCCCGGCTGTTATAACTCTTCTGGGACAGCTGCCTGTCTCTGCGACCTCAGAGCCTCCCACACCTCTGACTGGCCTTTAAGTGTCTGCGCGAGTCTGGGGACTGAATCAAGTTTAAACTGTAGCAGTGGGGCGTGGTTTTAGAAACCCAGACCCGAGTCCTAGGTGCACTCATGGCTACTGGGGTGCCACTGGCCTCCTCAGTGGGCAGAGCCGAGAACACAAAACCACTGTGTATATTACACATGCGTACACGTACAAGTACAACGTACACACAGCTGTCAACTCGCCCGTCTGCGCCTGTCCGTCAGCCCAGCGGGGAGACAAGTCGGCCCCCAGCACGGAGTTCATCCCGAGCGCTTCCCTCTCCGTGCGTGCGCATCTTCTCTCCAGCACTGGGAGACGCCCCTGCCTTTATCCTCACTGCGCTCGCTCACGCGGTCAGTCCCACGACACAAAGCAGTGGCAGGATTGCTGGTCCACGCTCTGCCCGAAGCAGGAACGGCAGAGACCAGTCTGCTGCAGCCCTTTAGCCTGAGCGGGTGTGCGGTTAGGGTCTGCGTCCCAGGTTGGTCTGGATTCGTTCTCTCTGCTCTCCCGTGTGATTGTTTTATTCATTTGCAGTACAGGGAGGTGTGTGTGCTTCACCGTTTGACCTCCCGACCCCTGACCCTTGTTGAGTGTTTTTTTTTCCACAGTGTGTAAAACAGTAACATCTTTCCCAAAGTCAGAACTTTCCAACACAGTGAACTCAGAACCGTGTCCCGCCCCCCACCCCACCCCCACTGCTGCCCAGCCCTGTGCGCAACAACGTCATTTCTTTCTGCTTTTCCTTCCTGTGTAGGCTTCTGCAAAACCAGACTCATGCTTATTTTCCTTTTTCGATTTATTTATTTTATTTGAAAGGCAGAGTTACAGAGAGGCAGAGAGAGGTCTTCCATCCACTAGTTCACTCCTCAGTTGGCCACAATGGCCAGAGCTGTGCTGATCCAAAGCCAGGAGCTTCTTCTGGGTCTCCCACGCAGGCGCAGGAGCCCAAGGACTTGAGCCATTCTCTGCTGCCCTCCCAGGCACATTAGCAGGGAGCTGGATCGGAAGTGGAGCAGCCGGGACCAGTGCCCATATGGGATGCCAACACTGCAGGTGGCAGCTTTATCCGCTATGCCGCAGTGTTGACCCCCCCCCCCCATTTTCTAATTTCCCTTCTGTCTTAGGCCACAGGGAGCATAGGGCAGATCGCTTTTTCCTCTTTGATTTTTTTATGCATGACAACAAATCCTCGAAACGCCACTCTGAGTCCGCAGACAGCTCCCTCGTGGGTGCCTCTGCCTGCTCGTGGGGTGTCCTTGTAATGGGCATTTAGTGCATTTCCATGGTGTGATGGTACCTGTGGGCACCCGTGTTTTGTGTTGCTGAGGGGAATGGGCAACTTTTTTTTTTTTTTTAATAAAAGCAGGTTTTGCTTTCAAACCCCCAAAGCCAGGTTTCAACTTGGGCACAGGTGGGGACTCAACTCCTTCCCCGGGAGGTGGCGCTGGCGGGCTTGGTTCAGGCGCGAGTGACAGTGTCGGTGGCCATGTATGGAACATGGATGAATCAACAATGCGTACTGAATCAGATGTGTTTAAACAGAAACATGGAAGACCCGGTTAGGTAGTGGTGGGCTCCTGAGGGTTTCAGGGAGAGGCTGGCCGGAACCTAAGCCTGCACTTGCCCTGGGAGTGACGTTTTAGTTTTTTCAAATTCTGCATTTGTGGAGAGCTTGTAGAATGCATTGAGGGGGTGCCGGATTCTGTCCCTGTTGCTCCTCTTCCAGTCCAGCTCTCTGATGTGGCCCGGGAAGGCAGTGGAGGATGGCCCAAGTGCTTGGGCCCTGCACCCACATGGGAGACCAGGAGGAGGCACCTGGCTCCTGGTTTTGGATCAGCACAGCGCCGGCCATAGCGGCCATTAGGGGGGGTGAACGAACGGAGGGAAGACCTTTCTCTCTGTCTCTCTCACTGTCTAACTCTGCCTGTCAAAAAAAAAAAAAAGAAACACATTGAGGCTGACCTGGCACCAGGTCCTCTCTCTTTCTGACCCCTCTGCAAAGGGAACAAAGCTCAGGAAAGCCCACGCTTGGAGCTGTCATCATGTCCCCTGGGTGGGTGTTTGCTGCTGGAGCCCCCTCCCCACCATGCCCATGAGCCTGTGCCTATGCTGTTGAGGGCGCGGCAGCCCAAGGAGGAGAGGCGGTGAGTCAGGGCCTGGGGCCAGCCCTGGTCCATCAGACTGGTGGTTCTCTGGACAGGTGACCCTGGTGGGAGACAGGGGGTCATATATGAGCACTGCCCAGACGAGGAGAGCCACTGAGAGCCACAGGCCCTTGGGATACCCGAGAGTGGTGAGCACCAGATACAAGATTCTCTCCAAGCCTTGGGGAGCCTGAGCCCCCAAGGAAGTGGGCTCGGCCCTTGCAAGAGAGGGGCCGCACGGGACTCGCCTGCTGCTTTGTGCAGAGGCGAGTGCTCCATCCTGGCTGTAGGGAGGCAGAGGCCCTCAGAGGATAAGGGTAGATGTCCTTAATCGGCAAATGCCCCAGAAGACAGCTCATGCTTCAGAACAGAGACAGCCATTAGCCATGAGCCGAGGTCCCGGAGACAGTTCTTTTGTGTCGTGTTAGCATCGCCCTGCGCCCCTTGTCACTGTCACGCTGTGACTGATGGACTCCAGTGGCGCAGGTGACAGTGCCCGGCTGCTGCCGAAGGGGCTGCTGATGAATTATCATGTTTGCGTTCTCCTGGAGGGGCCCTGGCCAGAAATGCAAATCTTGGGCAATTAATATCAATACCCACAAGTGAGACCTATTGTCTCTGATTAGATAAGCAGCCTGTAATGGCCTCATTTTTAAACAAACAAGTCTTGCTGGAGCCCTGATGAATGAATTCGCCAATTAGTAGTCTGAGCCCAGTAGATTGCAGGCAAACATCATTTGTTCTGGAGCCAAGTCACTCCGCACGTATTTGGAGTGTGGACGATTCCTTGTAAGAAGCTGAGGCCATTTGACGGAAAATTCCATCCTTGTTTAGAGAATCAGGGTGGCACATGGCTTTAGATCCGGGTTGGAATTCTGCCTCTGCCACCTCCTGGTGTCATTGGCCGTGTCACTGTGCCACGCCGAGGCTCGGTGTCCCCAGTTTTCGGGTGCACAGTAGTCCCCACCCATTCCATGTCACAGAATGGGCATGTCATCTGTGTCCACGAAGACAGTGGTGGTGCTGTTGCTTTGTAGTCATTGTGATCTGGAGAGGCAGAGATGTGGGTTTGAATTCCAGCTATGCCATTCCTAGCTGTGTGGCCTTGGAAAAGTTACTCACCCTCTCTGGACTTCCAGGTCCTTCTTTGGACCTGAGGGAGAATTTAGTGAGACCTACCTGGGAGCATTATTGTGAGATGCATGAGGGTGTGGTGTGCTCTCGTGCTATGCTGTTTAACAGTGTGAGTGCACGTGTGGTGCTTTCAAAGCCCACACGTCAGTTCTCGCTGTTTCTGTGGACTTGACCATCTAGGGATGCCCAGGCCGGGTCCTTCTACAAGGCCATGAGCAAGGTGTTGGCCATAAGCCTGGTGACGTCACACAGAGAGGTCCCCTCGCCCTGGCTGAAGTCCATGGTTGGAAGCAAGTCACACGCCCCCTTCCTCCAGGGGAGGGGGTCACGAAAGAGTACCCGTAAAGGACTGGGCACAGGGTCTCACCCACACACACTCAGCTGTGCACAGGACCTGACACACACGGACACACTCAGCTATGCACAGGGTTTCACACCCACACAGATGTGCACAGGGTTTCACACCCACACAGATGTGCACAGGCCTCACACACAGATGTGCACAGGCCTCACACACAGATGTGCACAGGGCCTCACACAACTTAGATGTGCACAGGGCCTCACACAGAGATATGCACAGACCTCTCACACACACACTCACATGTACACAGGGCCTCACACGTGTGGACACTCAGTGTTGGCGGCGTTGACGGCGTCGCAGGTCAATGACAGTGAAGTGGAAAGAGAAGGCAGACCCTGGGTTTTTCCACCTGCATGGCCTGTTTCCTATTCCGTGTGTCCCCGTGTCCTTCAGTGTCCCCTAGCCATGTGAGCCCAGGCGAGTTCCTCCGCCTCTCCGAGCCAGGGCCCTCCGGTGGGAGGTGTGGACGGCCAGACGCCCAGTACAGTGCGCTGGACGTTCAGTGGGGCGCCACGCGCGGTGGCCCAGCCCCGCCACGGCTCCGACCTGGGGCCGCCTGCCCCGCGCGCGCGCACACGCATCACTGCCCGCCGCGTCGGAGCCGCCTCCCCGTGCCGGCGCGCGGGGTGAGCGGAGGCCGCTGTCTTTCAGGCGCATGTTGAGGAGCAACAACAAGCCCAAGGAGGAGAAGAGCGTGCTCATCCTGCCCCCCCGGGCGGGCACCCCCAAGCTCTTCAACGCCGCCCTGGCCGCGGCGGGCAAGATGGGCAAGGCGGGGAAGGGCGGCAAGCTCGCCCACCTGCGGGCCCGCCTCAAGGAGCTGGCTGCGCTGGAGGCGGCCGCCAGGCAGCAGCAGCTGCTGGAGCAGGTGAGGAAGCCACGCCCAGCCTGGGGGGGGTCTCAGTGCGCGCGGGGGAGGGGCTGGGCGACTGAGAGTGGCACGCAGAGGGAAGATGGAATCGAAGAATACCTGGGGGTCAGATTATTGAAAACTCCAGGCCAGGCTGGGTCCAGCAGCTCAAAGGAGGCCCAAGGGACTCCTTTTCCCATTCTGTCATCTCTGCTTTCGTTGGCAATGGCTTCACGTCCAGGCAGCCCTCCAGGGTTTCTTAGAAACAGACCCATCTCCCAGTGATTCTAGCAAAAGTCCCAGGGCTGACGGTCTCTCACTGGACAGGACTGTGTCCACTCCGAAGCCACTCGATGTGGGAGGGGACTGCGGTGCTCTGGAGAGGCCTGGGGCACACGCCCGCCTGCGGCCCTGGAGTGAGAGCAGCTACGGAGCGGAGAGTGGGCAGGGACTGCCCCTCCCCGACCACGGAGCTGTTCTCACGTGTGATGCTGAGCCCGGGACAGCGCAGAACATCTGAAGGGAAACCCCCAGAAAAGTTTTCACGGGAACGGGTCTCCTGCTCCCTGGTCTCAGCTTCTCACCTGGGCAGTCTTGAGATCCGCGTTACAGGTCCATGTGTCTGTTAGTACAAGCCAGAGCAAAGGACCTCTTCATGAGAAGTCTAGGGCCATGGGTCCAAACCCCAGCCCTGTCACCTGCTGGCTCCAGGACCCCTGGGCAGCCACCCAAGCTTTCTGAGACCCCGATTACTCGCAGCTGCCCGCTGGGCTTGTCAGGACCCAGCGGGGTAACTTGGATGCCTTCTATCAAAGTATCTTGAACGTGGCAAAGCACTTCGCTAGCCTTCCTGTGCCTCTTGCGGTTCCGTCTGTAGCTTGATGCTTCAGAAAGTCCCACTATGGTCGCCATGTGAGCATCCTGCCCCAGAGGTGCATTATTAGGAGTTTAGGGTGGACAGAGACAGAAGCAAGTGAACCTGACCACGCAGAAATACCAAGACAGAAGGAGCAGCAGGTGCCCAGAGTTGCCTTGGGTTCCTGGAGCATCTTGGCTCCCCCATGCCTTGAGCAAGCCTGGGGGGGGGGGTTGGGTAGAGGGGTCTCTCTTCCCCGACCCCCCCATGCCGACTGTGCTCCCTTTACCCTCACCACCACCACCTCAAGTTGTCCCGGGCAGCGGAGGACCACCCCGGCCTTCTCCTCTGGGGGCTGCTCCCTCTCCAGCTGCCTCCGATGCAGAGAAGGGGTCGGTCAGAGCAGGAGGGGTCACAGGCATCCACATCAAGTTTGGTTTTTTACTCAGTTCCCTGCTGATACATGGGCCACGGCCGACATCTCTGGCTGGAGGTTGGAGGTCAGAGGTCCCCACCAGCTCCCCCAACAGGAGCTCAGCTCAGCGCGGGGCAGCCATTGGTATCCAGCCCCGTTCTGCCTCTGAGCTCTAACCTTGACCGCACCACTGCCAAGCTCACCACCTTTCACCTTGTTTGCCTGCAGATGTCCTCACTCGCTGCGGGACCACGCAGCCCTGGAGCGGGGGTGAGGCAGGGCAGGACGGTTCAGTCCTTGAGAGGCCTCGATGGTGCTTGCCCATGGTTGCAGCCTCCCTTGCCTCAACAGCTCTGGGACAGGGCTCTGCCCTCCAACCGGTGACTTCTCCCACCCCCAGCTTCCAGCCCTGCAACTCAACAGAGATCAAAGACATCCCCCAAGACCTTCCGTGAAATCCAAATGCAACTTCATCCTAGCCCACCCCCATCGTGCGTCAGTTTCTCCTAAGTAACCCAGTGCACTAAATTTCACCTGCAGGGGACTGGGAAAGCGAGAACCGGGAGGAGTCCCAGTCACTGTGGCCACTGCACGACTCACTAGTCTTCCTTTCCGGATTGCAGGCCAAGAGCTCACAAGATGCCGCGGGGGGAGAGGCAGGTACCGCAGCCCCGGACCAGCCCGTGGCTCCCTCGGAGGCCGCCCCGGACCTGCCCTCAGCCCCAGAGCCCCACGCACCCCAGGCGCCCCCGGAATCCCCCGAGAAGCCCGAGGGAGGTGAAGAGGAAGCGGCCCGGCCGGAGGAGCCATCAGTGCAGATCCGCACGAGCCCAGGCCCGGAGTCCGGCGAGCAGATCCTGTCCGTGGAGGGGCCAGAGGAGAAGAAGGACGAGGCAGAGTGAGGCTGCGCCAGGCACGCAGTCCGGGCAGGGGCACCTGCTGCGCTCGGGAGTCTCCCGATGCCGCACAGCAGCGCCCCCGGGTGGAGACACCGATCAGCTTATGGAGGGGCTTGTAGTCAACAAACGTCCCCAAGTGTTCGTGCCCCCAAGCGCCCACCCTCACTCGAGAGCCTGACTTCTCTCTAAAGGGTGGCACTTTTAAGAATAAAGTTATCCCCCGCCCCGGAAAGTTCATTAGGCAAGGCGTAAAACAGAGCTCGGGCCCCTTGGGAAGCTTGGTTGGAGAAGTCAAGGGCTGGTGGATGAGTGGCTTTTCCCCAGGAAGGAGGGTGGCACGTGGTTGAACTGAGCAGGATTTAGGGCTGTCCCGACCCGAGCTTGGGGCTGCTGTCCGTCACCAAGGGGCGTGGTAGCCTTTGTCTTCCCTGGTCGGCTCTTCATGATCAGATACAGTGGAAATGGACTTCTGGCAAGAGGCTCTGCTGAGCCTGCAGGGCTACCCAGAAAAGCCCCATTTCTCAGCAGCAGGGGTGGGTCTTGCTTGGTCTGGGCACCCTGGTGACAGGGATGGTGGCAGCAATGTTCCTTAATCCAAGAAAATGAAACCTCGCAACCTCGCAGCTGACAACACCATTGAGTTCCCTGAAGTGTCTTGAATGAGGTCATGTGGCTTTTAGGATAAAAAAAAAGGGGGGGGGAAGGGCTCGCCAAGTCCATGAATATTTATGGAGAGGGCTTTTCTCTGCGTAGGGAATGGCTCATGGGGGAGGTGGGGATTCTGAGCAGGATCTAGTACCAAGTCGCGCGATTCCCCCAGTGACAGTGAACATGGGCTGGAACTCAGTGGGCACTGTGCCTCCCATATACAGTGATGGGAACAGGTGAGCTGCCGAAGGGGCCTCTGGGGGTTTGCATTGCATCTGGCTGTCCATCAACTACAAATGGCGTTCATTTCCACTGTGAAAAACATTAGACAATATGGGAGTTCCTGGGCTGATCTAAACACTTCCAAATCCCAGGATGATGGGTGGATTTTTCCAGTTGATGGCAGATCACACCACTGGGAGAATGGCACATGGAATGTGACGATGAGCGACATTGTCATTATACTTTAAAAATTATGTGTTTAAAAGGCTGGGGGGGGGGGGGATCTTCCATCTGCTGGTTCATTCCCCAGATAGCCACAACAGCCAGATCTGGGCCAGGCAGGAGCCAGGAGCCTGGATCTCCGTCCTTGTCTCCCATAACCACTTGGGCCACATTCCACTGCCTTCCAGAGCGCATTAGCAGAGAGCTGGATGGGAAGTGGAGCAGCCAGGACTCAAACCGGGGGCCTTACAGGATGCAGACATCACAGCGGCTGCTGAACCTGCTGCACCACAACGCCAGCCCCCATGCGAGTTTTTTAAAGCTTCCGTTAACTGATTTTCATAGGCAGTAACATTTCCATGGGGACAAAGGGTCCCCCGGAAAAACAGTCCGGGCAGCCGACTTCCCTGGACCCCTCCCTGGAAGTGACCTTGGCGGCAGACTCCTGCGCCCTCTCAGAGACCCGTTTGTGCTTCCACAAGGAAACACACAAATCCACTCTTGTTCCTCTCCTTTTGGTTATTTTTTAAACAGAAGTAGTGGCAAATACTAGAATCACTATTATTTTCTACTTATTTTTCTGGAGCTCGTTCCCCATTAGTATGTAAAGAGTATCCTCGTGTTTTTCCTGGCTGTGCGCAAGCCCGCGTGTGGGTGTGTCATCACATTTCTGCCACTCTCCCTTTGAGGGGCATTTGCGTTGTTCCCAGTCTGATGCTATGAAAAACAGCACTGCCTTCAGGGACAGGTGTTGGGCCTGACAATTAAGATGCCTGCGTCCATCCGCAGCAGAGGGCCTGGGCTGCTCCAGCTTCCTGCTAGTGCACACCCCCAAGACCTTCCATGAAATCCAGATGCAACTTCATCCTAGCCCATCCTCATCATGCGTCATTTCTCCTAAATAACCACTAAATTTCACCCGCAGGGGATTGAGAAAGCGAGAACGGGGAGGAGTCCCAGAGGCAGCAGGTGACAGCCCAAGTGCTGGAGCCCCTGCCGCCCCTGTGGGAGGCTTGGATTGAATTCCAGGCTCCTGACTTCAGCTGTGCTCACTGTGGCTCTCTGGAAGTAGACCAGCCAATGGGGGAGTCTCTCTCTCTCTCTCTCTCTCTCTCTCTCTCTCTCTCTCTCTCTCCCTCTCTCCCTCTCTCCCTCTCTCTCCCATTTTCTGTTTCTTAAATAAATCAGTAGAGCCTATTACAAAATCATGCTGCAATCAGTCTTACGCAGCCATCATTTCACTGGGAAACACTGTAAATGGGGGAGTCTGGTGGTTTAGGGAGACCTGTTTCTGTTCCACCTCGTATTGTCATTCCCACATTTACTCCATCTGTTCTAAGAGCCAAGCTTGGAGGAGCTTCTGTCTTAGCAAGCATTTCAAGCCTCCAGATAGGCTAGCAAACATGTTCTCCTCCGTGGATGTAGAATGTTCCAACAGCGCCTCACTGCGAGGTCCTATTTCTATTTATGTTGGCACTCGTTCTTTGAGATGTCAGACCTTGGACGTCTACCACTTGTTCTACAAGACAGGACACTCTTGAGGTCCCTAAGAATTGTCCTGGATAGAAAATTGATTTGGGAATGAGATGAGCAGTATCTTTCCTTCACTGGGATATCTCGCTAAACTCAACACTTTGATAAAATGTGGCTGTGAGGTCAACTGAATTTGAGGCTGGCGTTCTTCTCCAAATGGAATTGGCCTGCCTGGTTGTGGAGCTCTGACCGGTGCAGCTTGGAGGTGCTGTAGTTCCGCAGGAAAAATGGGACTTTTGGCTGTGCGTGTCGATTCTCTTCTGCTCTGTTAAAATGTCTCAGCGTGCCCTGCATCTCGGTAGGAAATGAATAGCAAGTTAATTTTTTAACTACATAAATATTTTAAGTAAAAACCAGGGAGCTGTTTAAAAATTCATTATCAAAATGTGTTCAGCTACCTGGAATTTTTAATCCCTTTTCTTAGCCAACATGAATATTTTATGTACGCTCTGGCTTTCGTATTATAAGGCATTTTAATTAAAGTATTTAGACAAACATTCCTGGCTAGTGGATTCACTTCAAAAACCGGCCATGTGTGACAACACCTTTGTGTGAAAAACTAAGTGAATTTCCTGGCTGCAGGCTCCCTGGTGGAGCTCCCACCACGGGACGGTGCTGCTGCAGTGACGCCAGTGACGCCCTCATCAAACCCCCAAGAGCCCTCAGTCTTCCTCTCGCCCCAGGACCCTGCCTCCACATGGAACATCTCCTTTGGGTCATGGATGGTGCCTCAAACACAGTGACCCATGCGAGCCAGTCCCGTTGGCTCTGTCTGCAGGAGAGGGCAGTTTGAGAGCTGTTCCCCTCTTCCTCCTTGCTGACAGAGCCCGGGTTTAGTTGGGGGCAGCAACACACTCACTCCCGGGAGATGAAGGCTTGGTATTGGACTTTGCTTCAAGAAGGAATCCAGGAGTGAGCCAGGAAATAGTGGCAAGTGTTATATTGAAGAGCAAAGATCCGTGCCGGCGCTGCGGCTCACTAGGCTAATCCTCCGCCTTGCGGCGCCCGCACACCGGGTTCTAGTCCCGGTAGGGGCGCCGGATTCTGTCCCGGTTGCCCCTCTTCCAGGCCAGCTCTCTGCTGTGGCCAGGGAGTGCAGTGGAGGATGGCCCAAGTACTTGGGCCCTGCACCCCATGGGAGACCAGGATAAGTACCTGGCTCCTGCCATCGGATCAGCATGGTGCGCTGGCCGCAGCGCGCCAGCCACGGTGGCCATTGGAGGGTGAACCAACGGCAAAGGAAGACCTTTCTCTCTCTCTCTCTCACTGTCCACTCTGCCTGTCAAAAAAAAAAAAAAAAAAAAAAAAAAAAAAAAGGCAAAGATCCAGACTCCCTGGAGCAGAGCCTCCTGGGAGGGCATGGCCCCAGCTCTGGGCCGTGCTTGAGAGTATACGGGCCCTTTAATGAAAGGGGAGGCGTATTCATGGTTTTTCTGGGAAGTCGGTGGAGATGTCCTGGAATCCAGCGTCCACTCCGTTTTCTTCCTTATGTGGTGGAATGTCACCATCATGGTGGCTGGCAGCTGTGATATTTAGTATACTAAGGTGTGCCAAAGAGTGTATGATGAGCTGAAGGTCAATCTAGGTCAGCCTTGAGCCCTACGCTGCTCTAATCCTGGTCTAGGCAGGGAGTGTTTATCTTCAGAGCAAGGGGAAGGCCCTGAGACCACAGGAACTCTTAACTCCAGGGGGCTGCACTGTGCTTGCCCCCTCCCTGTCCCCAGGTAAGCCAGTGACCATTCTCTGCCGCCTCGCTGGCCTCCCCACACCAGGTGGCCAGTTTCAATCAGTGAGCTATAAATGGAAGGATGACGGGAGACCCCTTGATAAAAAAGAAAGTCCACCATTGCGGCGTTCCCCCTTCTTCTTTCTCTTCCTCGCCACACTGATGTGAGGATATATTTGGGGCCTCAGGCACCGTCTTACGACTGAAGAGCCAGGAATCGGAGACACGCAGGCTGTGAAATGCTTGAATCGCCAAGCCAACCCCTGACCACTCATTGCTGGACTGCTTGTTACATGAGACAGCAGCACAGCTTTATTATTATTTTAAGGAGTATTTATTGGAGAGAGAGAATTTTCCATCCACTGGAAGTGCCACCCTTCCATCCACTGGGGAGTGAGCCAGCAAACAGAAGACCTCTCTCTGTGTCTCTTCCTCTCTCTGTAACGCTGCCTCTCAAATAAGTAAATAAATCTTTAGAGTAAAAAAGAAAGAAAGAAAAAAAAAAAGAGACAGGGATAAAGAGAGAGGGAGCTGTTTCGACCAAGACCAAGTTCATTTGCGGATGGTCAGTCCAGTGTGAGAGAGCGCTTTGCCCAGCGAGGGAAACTCGGGCAGCCAGGCTCATTTCCCATCATTCCTAGCTCTCTCCCTGTCCTAAAGAGAAACTCAATAGCAAAAGCCCCAAGGCAGAACCCTGGTCCTGGGTGATCCTTGAGAAGGACCCTCTTCTCCGTCTGTATGACAGGCTGCACTTAGCGGCTTCGGAGAGCTCTCTCATCCCATCAGTCCTGTCCACCATGCTGCTGCCAGGTGGCCAGGATGGCGCGATCAGACCCCAATCATAACAGGCGATTCACCCTGACCACTGGCAGAGTCCTCGGGGAATCAGAACCTTGGCCAGCGACAGGAAGACCCGCCCCCGAGATCCCAGGGGCCAATGTCCTGCCTCAGCCGCCAACACCCTTCACCGTGACCCTGGCTGGCTAACTTTCATTCTCGCATTATATACTTTTAAAAATTCTGTCTTGGGGCTGGCCCAGCGCAGTGGGTTAAGCCACTGCCTACAACACCGGCATCCCATACCGGAGCGCCCTTTCAAGTTTCAGCTGCTCTTTCAATCCTGCTCCCTGCTGAGGTGCCTGGGAGAGCAGTGAAGATGGCCCAAGAGCCTGGACACCTGCCACCCACGTGGGAGACCTGGATGGAACTCATGGCGCCTGGCTTCAGCTTGGGCTAGGTCTGGATTTTGGAAGATTCTCTCTCTCTCTTAAATGAATAAGTAAGTAAATCTTTAAAGAAAAAAGAAAAAAAAAGATGCTCAGTTCATTGGACGTTCAGATAAATAACACATGTTTGATTTTTTTTAAGCATAGGCATGTCTCATGCAATATTTAGGATATACTTGTACTGAAGCTTTTATTTGCTGTTTCTCTGACATTCAACTTCAACTCCGCGGCCTGCATTCTATCCGAAGCTCCACAGGACGGGAACCAACGCCTCCCACACCTCAGAATCCAGGCACCGCCCAGTCCAGGAGGGTGGGACAAGGCTTTTGATTGGACATCTCTTCCGCGGCTTCTCCAGAGCCAGTCATGATTGGTGAAGGAAAGAACAGCCCTGCCCCTATTAGTGTTTGGGGTTTATAATTTATCCTTATTTATTTATTTATTTATTTATTTTTGACAAGCAGAATTAGACAGTGAGAGAGAGACAGAGAGAAAGGTCTTCCTTTGCCGTTGGTTCACCCTCCAATGGCTGCCGCGGCCGGCGCACCACTGATCCGAAGCCAGGAGCCAGGTGCTTCCTCCTGGTCTTCCATGAGGGTGCAGGACCCAAGGACTTGTGCCATCTTCCACTGCACTCCCGGGCCACAGCAGAGAGCTGGACTGGAAGAGGGGCAACCGTGACAGAATTTGGCACCCCGACCGGGACTAGAACCCGGTGTGCCGGCGCCGCAAGGCGGAGGATTAGCCTAGTGAGCCATGGCGCAGGCCAATTTATCCTTATTAATTTTATCCTGAACACATACGCAGATGTGCTGTGGATCAGGGATGGGATTTCTTACTAAGTGCCTTAAAGTAAATAATAAGTACCCCGTCCTCGCTCCCATGCTCCTCCGGGGCCGCACTCTGCCTGGGTACCCTCCGCTGGGAGAGCACAGGGGGAGATGATGGTTCTTGGCCTCGAAACCCGAGGGAGGTGGCTACGCCCTCCCCTCCCGAAAGGGTCTTCTGGGAACCTTAACAGGGGTGGACGGGTCCTATAGCTGCAGCCAGGCTCTCTGCAGGTGAGGGTCGCCGCAGGTGCTGCCCTTTGGCCACCTCGGGGAGTCTTCAGGGTCTGACACTCTAGCGTTTGGAGGTGGGAATACCAGGGAGACAGCGCCAGGGTCTTCCCAACACCTTGGAGCTTAACCTACAGACCCAAGTCCAGCGGTCGCCTCAGGGCCCTCTCTCTAGGAGGTAAGCAGAGTTTTGTTAACCACCCCCACCTCCTCTCGCCCCCAGACAAAAGCAATGAACCAGGCAAATGGCTACAGAGCTAATTATCCGGGGTGGGGGAGGGGCCTTTCACATTTCCAAGTCTGGGAGACCAAAGGTGTTTTGCGTCTTTCTTTTTTATTTTTTAAGATTTATTTATTTATTTGAAAGGCAGAATTACAGACAGAAAGAAAGAATCTTCCATCTGCTGGTTCACTCCCCAAATGGCTGCAACAGCCGGGGCTGGGCCAGGCTGAAGCCAGGAGCTTTATCCAGTCTCCCATGCCAGTGCAGGGGCCCAAACACCTGGGCCGTCCTCTGCTGCTTTTTCCAGGTCATTACCAGAGAGCCGGTTCAGAAGAGGAGCAGCCGGGACCTGAACCAGCGCCCATATGGGATGCCAGCGCTGCAGGCTGTGGCTTAGTCCGCTGTGCCGCCAGTGTTTTGCTTCTTAAAGAAAGAGGGGGCAGGAGGCTTGGGCTGTTCCCACGCAGGTCCAAAAAATTATTATTAATATTCAGATAACACTGAAAACTTCCATATGGAAGTCTAAAACAAGTTTTAAAATCAGACTGGGCTCACTTCCACGGTTCAGTCTGGCGAGCGGCTTTGGCGGATGAGTCATGTGCACTCGGAAGCTGCCGGCTGCCGGCAGGACGTATGAGCCGGGACCTGTGCCAGGGAGCCAGCCTCTGTGCCGGGACATAATCTACACGGGCTTGAGTTTCTGGTAGCGCCGAGGATGTGGGTAGATCCTTTATTGCCGATTACTTCTCGGGAACAATGTGTAATGACTATGGGGAAGGAGTTTTCGGGGCCTAGAAGGGGGAGATGAGAAACTTGGTGTGATTCAGCTGTGCATTAATCCATCGGAGTCTGGAGTTTTCCGTCCAGATCTGAGTCATGCCTCTGAAGACAGCAAACCGAAACAAAGAATAATGGTGGCTGAATCACAGAATTTCCCAGACATGCGAGAAGGAAATCAAAGGGCACCCACCCAGTGCCAATGAGTAGGATCCTAAATATAGCAGCAGAAGCCTAATAGAGAAAATGAGAAAATGCCTCTTGTTAATTCGTCAGCCAACGCTGATGCTGAATCGATTGCTGGGCTCCAGCGCTCTGCGTTAGGCACGTCCGAGAACTGGGAGTTGCTTTCCTTAGCAGTTTCTCTGGGTGTTTGTGGAGTCAGCGCGGGGTCATCAGAGGCAACCTTCGAGGGTGAAATAGCAAAATGGGGAGTGGGCAGCTGTGCAGGCTCTGCACATGCCTTGTTTCATTATACACGTTGGTCTGAGCTCAGGGCTGGCTTACATTTGCGCCTGCGTGTTCTGTGCACGTTTCTGGTTTTGTCCATGGGCCTTCTCCTAGTGCGTTCAGCCGAGGGTCAGCGTGGACCGCTGGTCTCACCGCCGCTGGGGAGTCCGTGGGTGCTATCTTGTTTCTTGATGGGTCTCTGACCTCCAGTCCTGATGCTGCTCTGAGTGCTGTGGGCTGAGTGCTCCCCCCGGAACGCAGGTTTAAGTGTGATTGCCATGGTCACCGTGTAGCCAGGCCAGGCCTGCAGGAGGCCGCAGGGCTCCACCTCCGCTGGTGGATTCACGTTGTGACCTTGGGAGTGGGTTTGTTCTTGGGCAAGTTCAAGTACCCTTTTTTTTTTTTTTTTTTAAAGATTTATTTATTTGAAAGGCAGAATTGGAAAGAGAGAGAGAAAGAGAGAGAGATCTTCCATCTGCTGGTTCATT
This sequence comes from Oryctolagus cuniculus, assembly GCF_051225735.1. Classification (NCBI taxonomy): domain Eukaryota; kingdom Metazoa; phylum Chordata; class Mammalia; order Lagomorpha; family Leporidae; genus Oryctolagus; species Oryctolagus cuniculus. The sequence goes on along the minus strand of NC_142884.1, from coordinate 51,456,600 downwards.
CCCCAGACGGCTGCAATGGCCAGGGCTTGGCCAGGCTGAAGCCAGGAACCAGGAACTTCATTGAGTCTCCCGCATGCGTGCAGGGGCCCAAGCACTTGGGCCATCTTCTACTGCTTTCCCAGCCTCCAGAACCACGAGAAAGAAATCCCTTCCCTTGGTAAAGTACCCAGTCCGCGGTATTCTGTTGTAGCAACGCCAAATGGGTGAAGCCTGGTTGTGACCTGGGCTCTCCGCCTTCGGGAGCTGGGGCTTGGCCTGGTCCATCCCACCTCCTCCCAGCCCTGGGAGAGCCATGTCCCTCTCCCCACTGGGTGCTGTGTCCAGTGTGCATGGCTGTTGGTTTATGTTCCCTTTCTTGTATACGTTTTAGACTTTTTAAAAAAATATATTTATTTACTTATTTATTTGAAAGTTAGAGTTACACAGAGAGAGGAGAGGCAGAGAGAAAGGTCTTCCATCCACTGGTTCACTCCCCAATTGGCTGCAACAGCCAGAGCTGCACCAATCCGAAGCTAGGAGCTTCCTCTGGGTCTCCCACGTGGGTGCAGGTGCCTAAGGACTTGGGCCATCTTCTACTGCTTTCCCAGGCCATAGCGGAGAGCTGGATCTGAAGAGGAGCAGCTGGGAATTGAACCAGCGCCCATATGGGATGTTGGCGCTTCAGGCCAGGGCATTAACCCGCTGGGTCATAGCGCTGGTCCGGAATATTTTTCTTTATTTACTTTATGGAACACATTCTAAGGGGTGGTCCGTTGTTTTGACTTTGAGATGATCCCTGTACATTTATTCTGTCCAGTGGTTACACAATCTTTCCAGAATGTTCTCAGGGCAGGCACTTCGCCAGGTGGTTAAGACGCTGGGTGAGAAGCTGCATATCCCACATCAGAGGGCTTGGGCTGAACACCTGGCTCTGGCTCCTGACTCCAGCTTCCTGCTAATGCAGACCCAGGGGGGCAGCAGGGGACCCCCGAGTTCCTGCCGCCCATGTGGGAGACCTGGATTGGGTTCCCGGCTCCTGGCTTCAGTGTGCACCAGTCCCACTCTCTAAGGAGGGAACCAGCAAATAGGAGTTTCTCTTTTTCTCTCCCCCCCCGCCCCCGTCCTCCTCTTCCCTCCTGCCCTCTCAAATAAATAAATAAATAAAGTTTTCAAGAATACTTTCTATCCAGAAGCTTGGACGAGCCCCTGAGCCTGCTCACTTCCAGTCTGAGTTCCGGTTCTTCGGCTGAATTGGAGCCTCGCCGCTCCCTGAAAAGTGTGAACACCGCAGTGACGTCACTCAGCCTCGCCTTCCACTTCGGCTCCCCTGGCTTCGACTTAGTGGAGCAAAGGGTTTCAGTCAATGATTTTATTTTTTTCCCTTTTAAACAGCTCTGTTGTTCCAGGGCATTCTCTCCAGGCAGAATCTAGGAAAACCCAATGTTTATATTGATCTAGAAATTGATTAAAATGGTTGGGCAGCAGCTTAGCCGACAGGCGTGAAAAATAGTGGGGAAAATGCCTATCTTATGAAGCACATTATTTGAACAAAAGAAATTAATTCTGCTGCATTACATAATTCAGTCATCGGCTAGGATGTAACTGGCCTGATTATTAACAAAACCCCAGATGAAACCCCGGGCCCATCTGGAAGGCACACAGAGCTCATAAGACAGGAGTGCGTGGGCAACCAGGATAAGAAGTGACCTTCTAGGGGCTCAGCCTCTGCGGGGCGATAGCAGCTCATCGAGCTGGCAGGTCCATTAATCAAGGAGGCGCGGCCTTGTGCAAGCTGGGCGGCCGCGTGCTCCGCGCAGGAGAGACCGGCTCCACCTCCGCGCAGAGCGAGCTATTCCGCGGGAAGAGGGAAAGTCTCAGTCATCTCTGGGCAGAGAGAATTTCCAAGTGGGATGGGGGAGCTTGAAGAACAGGAGAACATTTGCATTGCAATGGGTATGAATGCAGAAAGTAATTTTGCTTTTCTTTAGAAAAGATCTATTTAGTTATGTGAAAGGCAGAGTGACAGGGAGGGAGGCAAGAGAGAGGTCTTCCACCTGCTGGTTCACACAGAGAGGAGAGGCGCGTTGTGGAGGGGCGCCAGAAACTCCCTCAGGGTCTCCTATGTGGGTGGCAGGGACCCAAGCACTTGCGCAGTCTTCCACTGCTTTCCCAGACACAGCACCAGGGAGCTGGGTCAGAGGCAGAGCAGCTGGGACTGGAACTGGCTCTTGGAGACGGGAGGCGGTCACGGCCATGGCTGCTTACCCCACTGCGTGGTGACGCCGGCCCCCGGAGGTGACAGTCCACGTGAAGCTAATATATTTCCGAGTCGCAAGCCATGAAATGAATTGCAGGTGTTTTCTTTGAGTTTTGCTGCAAAGCTGATGGCTGTGCCCTGCACTAAAGGACTTTCTGCTGAAGTGCTTGGATTACCTATTTAAGCCTTATTCAAGTTTAGAAATTTCATTGAAGGTTTTGTTGAAACTCTGTATGTTTGAAATTCTTTTTTTTTTTTTTTTTTCACATCTGTCAGCTAGAATGCGAAGGGAACCTATCGTCTATGTAGCCGTGGTAGGCACAGGAAGCTCACAGGAGAGGCTCACGCTGAGCGGAGGTCAAGTCCAGCTCGGGCACGGAGCTGCCCCAGCGCTCGCTCTGTCCCTTCGGGTCGCTCGTCCGTCACGCCTGTGCCCAGTGACACATTCCTGCCCTTCAGAGCTGTCTCCAGGACCTGCCCAAGGGAGTCTGACTCACTCCCTCTGGAAGATGCTGATTGGGTTTTCCATCTGCAGTTTTTCCTTCTTCAAGCACTTCTAGGTCATGTGGTTTGGAAAACACGGCGCTGCCGCGAAAGTCCCCTTTCAACGCCGCGCTGCACCATTTAGAAACTCACGCCCGCTAGGAGTTCACAGAGGCTGTGGGAAACCCAGGTGGACTCAAAGTCAAGTTTGGGGTGGGCATTTGGCACAGTGGTTAAAATGCTGCTTGTGGGGGCCGGTGCTGTGATGTAGCAGGTAAAGCCGCCGCCTTCAGCGCAGGCATCCCATATGGGCACCGGTTCGCATCCCGGCTGCTCCACTTCTGATCCCACTCTCGCTATGGCCTGGGAAAGCATTGGAAGATGGTCCAAGTCCTTGGGCCCCTGCCCTCACGTAGGAGACCTGGCAGAAGCTCCTGGCTTTGGATTGGCACAGCGCCGGCCATTGTGGCCATCTGGGGTGTGAACCAGCAGATGGAAGACTTCTGTCTCTCTAACTCTGAATTTCAAATAAATAAATAAATCTTTAAAAAAAATTGCTTGTGATAGTCTGAATGCCTGGCTGTCAGTCCGGGTTCCACGTCCTATTCCAACCACTGCTCATGCGCACCCTGAGAGACAGTGGGTGAGGGCTCCGGCACCTGGGTCCCTGCCACCCACATGAAAGAGCTGGATTTAGAGCCCAGGTGTTGGCTGTGGCCTGGTGCAGCCCCACTGTTGTAGCACTGGGGAGTGAACCAACAGACGGGAGATCTCTCCTCCCTCCATCTCTCCCTAATACATACATACATAAATAGCATTTGAAAATAAGGTTATCTTGGTGCTAGAAATTTCGAAAGCCACACATATCTTTTTCAAATGCATATTTCCTGTGAAATGTGAGAAGATTTCGATGTTTTTGGTGCCGTAATAGACATACGATGTAGCGCCGGTTTCCACCAGCTTTCTGAAGTACGCTCCTACGTGTTTCTGGCGCTATGCCCTAATAATGAACACGCAGACAAGAGACCACTGAATGTGTCATTGCTGGGGTTCCCTCGCCGGGAGACGGATGGGCGAGGACACATTTAAAGGCAGCAGGCTGCAGTGTTGTTTGCAAACATAGCTGGGCGCGGTAATGGGGCTCACCGGGATGGCTGAGGATTTGTCCTGCGCTCCGTGGAAGGGGCCTTCTCTACCCAAGGGTGGACAAAGTTCCTCCCTCCCCACTTCCGCTTTGCCCTGAGAGGGTCTCGGAGGTGGCCTTGGGGACAGAGCCTGGGAAAGCCTCACTTCAGCTGCATTTGTTTGGTTGGCTGCTTGAGTCTTGATTTTGGCCACCAGAAAGTAATTTACAAAGCAAACATTCAGCTAATAAAAGCTTTCAGGCGAGTTGTAATGAAGCTCACTCCTGAGCACTGATACTTGTGTCTTACTGTTTCATCGCCTCTCAGAATCGTCCTCAATATTTTCTCTGGGGTAGATGGATCATATTTGGATTTTGATGTTTCTTATCCCATTACAATGAAGGTAAAGAAAATTTCAAAATACAGATCCATTCTTTTTTAAAAATTTATTTATTTTACTTGAAAATCAGAGTTACAAAGAAGGGGAAAGAGAGAGAGAGGTCTCCCATCTGCTAGTTCACTCTCCTAATGGCTGCAACGGCCGGAGCTGTGCTGATCCAAAGCCAGGAGCCAGGAGTTTCTTCCAGGTCTCCCACATGGGTGCAGGGGCCCAAGGACTTGGGCCATCTTCTACTGCTTTCCCAGGCCATAGCAGAGAGAAAGATCAGAAGTGGAGCAGTCAGGACTTGAACCAGTGCCCATATGGGACACTGGCGCTGCAGGCAGTGACTTTACCTGCTACACCACGGTTTGTGGTTTTATGGAGTCACTGGAGTCCCAGGACACAGGTTGCTCAAGAGTACCTTTCCTCCCAAGGAGAACACTTATCAAAGTGTAAGCAGAAAGTCCTTGCAAGGACAAGGAGACCATAGTCCATAGTCTTGCTGTTTTTTTTTTTTTTCTCCCACGATTTAGGCATTCTCATTGCCTGCTTCACACACGTCCTCGGTTTCACTTCATATCCGCAGGTTTGACCTGGGTCGTAGCTGCCCCATAAGTGGAATTGAGTTTGGGGGGATTTCGGTCTCTGGTCGCCTGGCCTTTCTCGTGGCTGTCAGGCGCCTGTTGGCCACTAGGTGGCGCTAGTTCTTGGCTGGTTCCTGTCTGCGCTTTGGAAGGAGCCGAGCTGGCTGGGATTTGGGCCGAAGAAGCTGCCTTCGGAGCCCATCCGGGCAGGCAGTGCTTTTGTCTTACAAATAAGGAAACAGAAACTCAGAGAGAAGGAGGAATTTGCCGGAGCCCGAGGATCTCTCCTCTCCCTCTTTTCCCCCTGTTACTTCATCATCCAGGACGGCATAGGGCTCAGTCCGAGAGGGGTTTGCCCTGCAATAAACGCCTGGGCAGTCCCACCCATCCATTCATCCGTTCATTCATTTACTCGTTCACTCAAGAAGCCGTTTGCTGGACGCTGGGAGTAACAACCAGCTGGGTCCTAGGAATGCACTTTTGCTTAGGAAACACAGCAATGCAGGAAAACAGAAAAAGAGCCCTGGTCAAATCGAAAATGAATGGAGGTGATTCTGGAACACTCTGCTCACTAAGGGATTTGCAATCAGCTGCATTTGTTGTGTTGTTGTTTCTTTTTTCCCCCTAAAAGTTCATGCATTTATTTGAAAGGCAGAATGATAAAGGGGGAGACCTTGCATCTGCTGCCAGGGCTGGGTGGAAACCAGAGCAGGAGCCCCATCCAGATAGCCCATGTGGGTGGCAGAGGTCCAAGCGCTCAAGCCACGATCTGTGGCCCTTGGCAGGGAGCTGGATAGGAAGTGGAGCAGCTCGGATGCCGGCGTCAGGAGTGGTGGCTTCACCCGCCCCAGTGCCATCCTAGGCACCAGGAGTTCCAAGGGAAGATTACATCGGAGGCTGGAGGACACAGGGTCTCGAAGGCCATGCAGTGGGAGGGAAGGCGGCCCAGGGAGCCGGCAGCTGGTGTGGCCAATGGCCACAGGGCCCAGGGCAAAGGGCAGTCCTGGGAGGGAGGGCCCGGTTGTAAAGGCTTCACAGGAATTTGTACTTTATCCTGAAGGCTGAGAAACAGCCCAGAATGCAGTGCAGCCAGAGAATGGCCTGGATACAGCTGCTTTTTGGAAAGGGTACCACAGCGGCTGCGGGAGGCCCAGCGGCAGCGAACCCTGGGGACCGGAGGCCAGTGTCGCAGTCTAGCCAGGTGAGGGGCAGGGTGGAGGGGGTGCAGTGGGAGAGAGTTCTGCCCCAGGACCAACAGACTTCTCTTTAGAGAACTGGGATTGGCAGCTAATACCCTTAGAGGGTTGGAACTTGTGCTTGAATTACTTATAAAGCATCAAAGAAATTAAATGTTAATTAAATGCACATATTTCTTGGGTAACAGGGGCTTTTTTTTTAAAGTTTAATTATTTGAAAAGCAGAGTGACAGAGATAGGGGTAGGGAGACAACTTCCATTCCCTGGTTCACTCCCTAAATGCCCATAATTGCTGGCCATGCCAAAGCCAGGAGCCAGGAGCTCCAGCTGGTCTACCAAGTGGGTGCAGGGCCCCAGGTGCAGGTGCATTAGCAGGAAGCTGGATCAGAAGCAGAGGCCAGGCTTGGTCTTGGGCACTGAGGTATGGGATGTGAACATCCCACGTGGTGGCTGAACCTGCTGCACCACAGTGTCCACCCCTGGATAAGAGATTTGAAATTTTTTTTACAAAGATTTTTGTTTCTTTGCTTGGAATTCAGAGGTAGAGAAAGACTGATCTTCCATTCGCCAGTTCACTCCCCAGATGGCCAGGGCTGGGCCAGATGGAAGCCAGGAGCCAGGAGCCAGGAGCCAGGAGCCAGGAGCCAGGAGCTTGCATCCCGTGTGGGTGCCAAACTCCTGAGCCATCGTCCACTGCTTTTCCCAGGCAGGGAGCCGGATTGGGAATGGAGCAGTTGGGATAAAAACCAGAGCTCATGAGCCGGCGCCGTGGCTCAATAGGCTAATCCTCCACCTTGCGGCGCCGGCACACCGGGTTCTAGTCCCGGTCAGGGCACCGGATTCTGTCCCAGTTGCCCCTCTTCCAGGCCAGCTCTCTGCTATGGCCAGGGAGTGCAGTGGAGGATGGCCCAGGTGCTTGGGCCCTGCACCCCATGGGAGACCAGGAAAAGCACCTGGCTCCTGGCTCCTGCCATCGGATCAGTGCGGTGCGCCGGCTGCAGCGGCGGCCATTGGAGGGTGAACCAACGGCAAAGGAAGACCTTTCTCTCTCTGTCTCTCTCTCTCACTGTCCACTCTGCCTGTCAAAAATAAAAAAAAAAAAAAAAAAAAAACAGAGCTCATGTGGGATGCTGGGGTCGCAGGCGGTGGCCTCACCTGCCACACCACAACGCCGGCCCCCGAAGTTATTTTTTAAACATAATTTAATATCATTCCAAATGGAAGTATGAGGTACTTAAAAAATTCATGGAAAATTGAATTAGAAGATAAATTTATCTGGTCCAAACCTTGTGAAATCCACATATAATATTCTCATAACTTGCATTTTCCCTGATTCTTTTTAAAGATTTATTTATTTATTTGAAAGTCAGAGTTACACAGACAGAGAAAGGAGAGGCAGAGAGAGAGAGAGAGAGGTCTTCCATCTGCTGATTCACTCCCCAAATGGCCACAACAGCCGGAGCTGTGCCAATCCAAAGCCAGGAGCCAGGAGCTTCTTCCGGGTCTCCCACGCGGGTGCAGGGCCCAAGGACTTGGGCCATCTTCTACTGCTTTCCCAGGCCACAGCAGAGAGCTGGATCAGAAGTGGAGCAGCGGGTCTCAAACCAGCGCCCATATGGGATGCCAGTGCTTCAGGCCAGGGCATTAACCCACTGTGCCACAGCACCGGCCCCTATTTTCCATGAATTTTGCGAGACAGAAAAAGAGAGAGGGCTTTCATCAACTGGTTCACTCCCCAGATACCTGCAATGACTGGGGCTGGCCCTAGGCTGACCCGGGACCGAAGCTGCAGGCCAGGAACACGGTCCAGGTCTCCCGCAGGGGTGGCAGGGACCCAACCACCTGAGCTATCATTGCCGCCCGCCAGGGTCTGGAGTCGGAGCCCGGGCTGGGACCAGCACCCAGGTACTCTGCTGTGGGTGGGCCGCTGGAGTCCTAACCATAGGCCTAACACCCACCCTCCACAAACCCTCTGAAGACCCCTCAGACATCTAATGGGCCTATGGCGCCACCCCTACCGGACTCACAGGGCCCCTCCCCGCCCCCAGCATTGGCCGATAGGGTCAGGGAGAAGCAGGCCTCTCGTCACCTTCGCGGCCCTCGGCCTCTTCTGCGCATGCCCCGATGCGGTCCTTTAAATGTTCCCGAGCTGGTGTGTCCACCAGAGCCCCCTTCCCCTGGCTGCCACCACTGAGGAGGGCCTTAGACATCGTGTCTCCCTCCCGCGCCGGCATCACCGAGAGCAGCCGGAAGTGGCCTCCTTGGTGGGGAGCTGTGGCTTTTTCTGTGGTTGGAGGAGCTGAATCCGGGGGGCTGCCCTGGGGAGGCCCCGGGGGCTACTTCCCCCTGAAGACACTGTGTAAAGAATTTCCGAGTCCAGGACTGCTCTGTTTTCCTTCAGCCCTGCTCAAGCGCTCATTCCACGAATACTGTAAAGGCCGCTCGGCACCGCGCTGTCAAAGGTCTGAGACCGGGGACGGGCAGGGGTCTGGGTGAGGTGGTGCTTAGGAGGCAGGCACCCCAGATCCGAGTGCCTGGGTGCCAGCCCTGGCCCTGCTGCAGCTCCAGCTCCCTGGATCAATTAGCAGTGCGCACCCTGGGAGGCGGTGGATGATGGCCCAAGTACTTGGGTCCCTGCCACCCGTGTGGGAGACCCTGATGGAACTCCTGGCTTCGGCCCGGCCCGGCCCGGTCCTGGCTGTTGCAGGCATTTGGGGATGGATGGTCTCCTGGCTCTTTATGTGTTTCTGCCTTTCAGACAAAATGAACAGAAAGCCACGTTCCGTGAGCTGACCTAATGGGGGTTTTCTCAGGAAGCAGAGCCGGCTCCCGTTCCTCGAGGGTTCCCGTGGGCTGGCACTGCGGCGCTTCGTGTCTGCTCCTGCAGGGCCTCCCTGCCCGCCTGGCTCGGTGTGGCTCCCCGTGCAGGCTCCTGGCGCGGCTCTGCGCAAAGTGAGCTGCTCCCTCTGTGTTCTGACAGACGGGGACTTGCACCTAGGGCGATGGACTCCGGCTCCCTTTCCTTCTTCATGTGGGAATTCAACAAGGACTTCATTTAGGGAGATGCTGGGACCAAGGCCTCTCTGAGGTGCTGATTGGAGCTGAGACCTGAAGCCTGGAGCCGCCCGAGAGCCCCCAGGCCCAGCAGCAGCAAGCAGCCCAGGGGCTGGGATTTGCTCCCAGGAGGGAGTACACATTCATTTTTTTTTTTAAATTTAAGATCTATTTATTTGAATGGCAGGACAGACACAGGGATGGAGAGAGAATCTCCCATCTGCCAATTCACTCCCCAAGTGGCTCAACAGCCAGTGCTGGACCAGACCAAAGCCAGGAGCCAGGAACTCCATCCAGGTCTCCCACCTGAGTGGAAGGGGCCCAGATACCTGGGCCAGCTTCTGCTGCCTTCCCAGGTGCATTAGCAGGGAGCTGGCTCGGAGGCAGGGCAGCGGGGACTGGTGCTCCGTGGGACGCTGGAGGCTTCACCCCCTGTGCCACAGCACCGATCCCCACACGCGCATTCTCAATGACCTGTACACACTGCAGGCCAGTACTCTGACCCCTTCAGCCTGAGAACGTTCTGGCTGGGGGCAGGTCCGTGGCTCAGCGGTTGAGACGCCTGCATTCCCTAGCAGAGGGCCTGGGTTCGAGGCCTGGCTCCACTTTTGATTCTGGCTTCCTGCTGATGTGCACCCTGGGAGGCAGCAGGTGAGGGCTCAAGTCCCTGGGGCTCTGCAACCAACACGGCAGACCAGGACTGAACTGCAGGTTCCTGGCTTCAGCCTGGCCCAGCCCTAGGTCTTGCAGCCATTTGGGGAGCAAACTAGCAAATGGAAAATCTCTCTCCCTCTCTCTTTGCCTTTAAAATAAATAAATAAATAATTGTAAAATAGTCTCTAAATTTAAAAAAAAGTGGAAAACAAGGCTGCACCTTTAAAAAGAAAGAGAGGAAGAAGATTTCTCACCTGTCGGAGGCTGTTGCAGCCCCGGGCACCTTCCACCCGCTGGCCTGCAGGGCCGCGGCGCCCGCTGTTCCCAGGGTGCCTACCCGGGAAGCACCCGCGGCTCGGTCCGCAGCCTTCTGGCCCCTGCAGTGTTGCTGAGAGCGTCCAGGCCTGCCGCTTGCCCTTGTCAGCTCCACTTGATCTGTGCGATTGAGGGAGTCATGGCCCAGGGCCGTGCAGGGACAGGTGGACAACAGTGGGGCGGGGAAAGCACCTTCGTGACTCCTTTCTTCCCGGTGTCCAGCGTCGGCTATGATGTCCCCACGCCGCGCTGCGCCCGCCCGGGCGGGGGCGGAGGGACCTTTGCCCCGCACTGCTTTTCTTCGTGCTCCTGGGCACCGTGTAGGAGGGAAGCGGGAGTCGGGTTTGCATGGGGGGCGCGTGCTGTGATGGCCAGGGTGGGAGGGAACTCCTGAAAGGCAGGTGCCCGAGGCCAGAGAGACACCGGGATCTGGGGGCGCGTGGCCGGCCGCTGGGCGGGGTGTGGCGGTTCCCGGTGCTCGGTGGAAATCCCTGTAATTAGTGTAATTAGAGTGAGACGCTCGTATTTTCAAGTGACATTCATTTGGCTCAAGTCATTCATGCCATTTTACTTATTTATTCTTAAGATTTACTTAGTTTACTCATAAGGCAGAGTGGCAGGGGCTGGTGTGGTGGCACTGCCTGTGTCGCTGGCATTCCATATCTGAGCTCTGGTTGGAGCCCTGGCTGCTCCACTTCCGATCCAGCTCCCTGCTATGTGCCTGGGAAAGCAGCAGAAAATGGCCCAAGTGCTCAGGCTGCTGCCACCCATGTGGAGACCAGGTTGGAGTTTCCAGCTTCAGCCTGACCCTCCTTTGACTGTTGCAGGCACTGGGGGAGTGAAGCAGCTGGTGGAAAATTTCTTTCCCCATCTCTCCTTTTTCCGCTGTCACTCTCCTTTTAAATAAATGAATCTTAATAACTAACTAAATGGCAGAATGACAGAGCCAGATCTCCCATCTGCTGTTCACTCCCCAAATGCCTGCAACAGCCAGAGCTGGACCAGGCTGAAGCCAGGAGCCAGGAGCTCCATGTGGGTCTCCCACGTGGGTGGCAGGGGTCTAAGCAGTTGAGCCATCACCCACTGCCTCCTGGACACATCAGCAGGAGGCTGGATCAGAAGCACAGAGTAACTGGGCCTTGAACCAGGCACCCGGATATAGGATGTGGGTATTACAAGCAGCAGCTTAAAAAGAAAGCATTTCCCATACACACCGGAAGCAAGCCCTGGACAACGCTGGGCTGTGAAAGCGACGCTGAGAAGCACTTACTCCACGCTCCTCCGCTCTTGTCTTCTGTCCCAGAAGCAGCAAGTTTGCGTCCCCCTTCCCTGCGTGAGACAACGGGGGCTACCTGTCATGTAGAAGCCTGTGCTGGCGTGGGGGCTTAGCCCAGGCGTGAGGATGCCTGCACCCCGTATCTCAGTGCCTGGCTTCCTGTCTCGGCTCCAGCTTCTGGCTCCTGCTAATGCAGATCCTGGGAGGAGCGGTGATGGCCGAGTTCCTGCTGCTTCCAGCTCCAGCCCGGCCCAGCCCCAGCCACTGCAGGCGGGTGGGAGTGAGCTCGCAGAGGGGGGCACACGCTCTCTGTATTCTCTGCCTCTCACATAATCAATCGATTTTTTTGTTTGACTTTAGTAATCAATCAATTTTTAAAAGCTATACTGATGTTCAGATTCTCAAGGAAGCACCACTGTGCTCCCCTGAGCACTTATAAGGAAATTGGCCGCGATGCGGTTGGTGCCTTCAGCCACGGGCACGGAGCGGTGGGCTCAGTTGCTGTGCTGTGGTGAAGCCGCATTGCTGGCACCTGCGAGGTCATTTAGCTCAGTTCACGGGTCTGCAGGGAAGGAATTAATATGTGGAATCCGGGTTGCACCGCTCGGCTTGTTCACAACATGTCCTTTCGAATGAGATTGCGACTACCCAGAAACCGCTCTGCTCCTCGCCCTTGGTTAACAGAGTCTGTGTCTCCGCCGATGGGGCCCAGACCAACGGAGCCCCAGGTGCCAGTGTCTTGCAGCATCTGCTTCCTCCCCTGTGTTCTGTGCTCCTCCAAAAGCAACCAGAAAATCCCCACAGCCACGGGAAGGGCACTTGGAGCACTGTAGGGTCATAGGAGCAGGGTGGGGAGAGACAAAAGGATATGGAAATCCTCTCTCTCTCTCAGCAGAATTTTACCTGAACATTTTGAACCCCTGAGAACAGTTGGGAAGTCACAGCCTCCAGGGCATCGGAATTCTTGGGATTTTTTTCCTAACAGAACGCGGGCAACCTTGAAAAGCGATGTCTCCACCTCTAGAGATTTTCTTTCGTGGCTGCCCCGAACCGAACCGAGATCGCGGGCACCGCGTCTGCAAATGGGCGAAAGCTTTGCGTTTGTAAGGCAGGTTCAGTCGCGGGCGCAGGTTCAGCCACGGGTGCGCCTGCTGGGGACGGAGCTCAGCAGAGCGGCTCCAGGCTGTGCCTGCATTTCTGCTCTCCATGTGGTCTCAGGCAAATCACTCCAGCTTTGTACCAAAGAAAACAATGACTCAAAAACAACAATGCCAACCAGCGCTTCCTTCCCAAGGGCATTGGAGAAACAAATGAAGACGCCTCTGGACAGCCAGAGCTATGGCTCCCCTCCCCACCACCATGGCAATTTCAGGGCCATAGACAGAAAATAACGACTTGCTGCCTAAGCTTTGGCAGCTTCCGATGTATTTTTTAGCTAATGGCGAGGATCCTCCAGCGATCATTGCCCAGTGTATTTTTAACTTGTTTTGCAAAGGATTCTTCGGGCATCTGGACTCCATCTAAAAATATATATATGTATTCGTGGGGGCAGGTGTTCTGGCACAGGGGGTTAAAGCTGCCACTTGGAACATCCCGTATTGGAGTGTCTGGTTTAGGTCCCATCAGCTTATTGCTAATGTGCCTAAAAGGGCACCAGACGATGGCTTGGGCGCTTGGGTCCTTGCCACCCATGTAGGAGACCTGGATGGAGTTCCAGGTTCCTGTCTTCAGCCTAGCCCAGCCCTGGCTGTTGTGAGCATTTGGGGAGTGAGCCAGCACTCTACCTTTCAAATAAATAAATACATTTTTTTAAGTTCATGGAAATGAGTACTATAAAAAAAAACTATGCGTGATTTTAAAAATTTTTAAAAATGTATAGATGTACATACACACTCCTTTTTAAAAAAGATTTATTTATTTATTTGAAGTCAGAGTTACAGAGAGAGAGAGAGGAAAGAGAGAGAGGGAGAGAGAGAGAGAGAGATCTTTTAACCGCTGGTTCACTCCTCAAATGGCTGCAATGACCCGGGCTGGGCAAAGCCAAAGCCAGGAGCCAAGAGCTTCATCCCGGTCTCCCACATGGTGTAGATGGTCCTTGGGCCATCTTCTGTTTTTCTCCCAGGTGTACCTGCAAGGATTGGAAATGGAGCAGTCAGGACTCCAGCCAGCACCCATATGGGATGCCGGTGCTGCAGGCATCAGCTTAATGGTGTATGCCACAGCGCCGGCCCCGTACACATACTCTTAAGCTCAAGGAAAGGGAAAGCCGTGGTCTTCTCCTGTATACCCTGCTCATGTGCAAGTCTCTACGAGCACTCAACACCCTTGCTGGCGGCAGAAATCCAGGCAGCCCCGTGCTGGTTTCACCCAGACTCGGTTTGGAACCTCCAATCTGTCTCCAGATCACTCCGTATAGAACACTCCTGGTTCCAAACATGGTGGGTTTCTTTCCACACAGACCAATTCTCTGTGACACCTGCTTCAGGGGAGGTGTTAGGGGCCAGGGCTGGGGAGCGCTACCCTTGAATTCAATTCTGACAGCACCTGGAGTTAGCACCAGACCCCACAGGTGCAGGGCTCAGTGGCACAGGCCGCCCCCACGCTACCTGCCAGTTGCCAGTCTGGAGCCCTGGGACCGCTGACCGCCCAGCCATGCATTCAGGGGGTCCTGGAGCCCCCCTGCAGGTGCTACAATTTGCTAGGACAGCTCCCGGGACTCAGGGCATCACTGTGCTGGAAGTCACAGAGCATACAGAGAAAGAGGTTGATCCAGGGCCTTCTATTGCGGGAACCAGGTGCATGTGGGATGCGTGCACTCACCAGGGAGCCCTGAAATCTCCTTGTTCAACACACTGGTGTTTATTTTTGTTTGGAGAGGCAGAGACAGAGAGAGCTCTACGCTGCTGCTTCGCTCCCCGATACCTGCAGAAGTCTCCTGCTGGGGCCGAAGCTGGGAGCACGGAGCTCTGTCCAGGGCTCCAAGTGGGCGGCAGGAAGCCAGCAGCTGGAGCTGGCTTTCCAGATCTACATTAGTGAGACACTGGCATCAGGAGGGAGCTGGGCATCAAACTCAGGCACCCAGATGTGGGGCAGGAGGGTGTGAAGTACAAGGCCAAGTGCCTGCCCGGCTCACAACCGTGAATGGAACATTGAGCTCCTAGGATTTTAAATGTTCTAACGTGAGTGATCTGCGACAGGTCTGCCAGGTCTCCGGACCTGGTCATCATACACTGCCTGCCTGTGTGGAAAGACCTCACTGTGCCCATGAATGTGCACCATTGCTACGTGCAGTTCACCACATATGCATTTAAAGATTGATCTGAAAGGCAGAGACTGACAGGGAGGCAGAGAGAGAGACATGGGGATCTCCATCTGCTGGTTCACTCCCCAAGGGTCCGCAACAGCCAGGGCTGGGCCAAGACAAAGCCAGGTCTCCCACATAGGTGAGCGGCAGGGATTTAATTCCTGGGGCCATCATCTGCTGCCTCCCAGGCACGTTAGCAGGACGCTGGATCCAAAGAGGAGCCAGGGCTCAATCCCAAGCACTCCTATATGGGATGTGGTTGCCCCAGAATGCCCAGTGCTACATATATTTTTTTTAATAAACATTTAGCTCCTGTCCCACCCTTTTGGGAGGGAAGTGGTGGTTAGGGCTGGAAGTCCCAGTCCTCTAATCACTTGGTCCTTTGGGTGAATGGTGGTGTGGGGGCCCTGTCCTGGGGCCTTCAGGGCCCCACCCTAACTCTCCTCATTAGCATAAGCTCAGCTTGATTGAAGACTCTCTTGCCATTCGGGAAATTCCAAGGGCTGTAGGAGTCTGTGCCAAGAACGGGGACAAAGACTAAATGTATTTCCTAAACCACAAATCACAAAGGAAAACAAACTCCTTTTTATGGGTCCCTTTTGTTTTGCTCCTGAAAGAGTTACTCCAGGTCATCGAGATTCACTGAAGCCAGTTTTTTCAAAACCCCGTACCTGAGCGTGTGTTCAGGAAGGAAGTTGGACCTGTCAGAGCGGGCGGCATGCCAGGGTGACACTGCTCATCAGCTTCCCCTGCTCTTGTTAGAGACCCCGTGGAGAGGGGAGGGAGGAGGGAAGACTGGCAGCAGGGGACCTGCTCCGTGAGTTTCAGTTTGCAGCCAGGAGCTCCACGGTGCTAAGCCCCCGCAAGGGCAGGGGTGGAGTTTGCCCTCTACTGGCCACCAGCCCCTGGACGCCAAAGTCCTTCCCCAATGTTGGGGTGGAGGTGGGCTCAGGCTTGCCTGGGCACTGCTACGATGCGGGCAGCCGCCCCCTGATCTCCACCCCCTTGCCCTTCCCTTCTCCCCCCATCCTTCTCCCTTGAAGGGCAGGAAAATCAGAAACAGGTCCTTAGTTTTCTGCTTCACTTCTCAAATCTTACCTGAGCCTCTTCCACCTGCCGGGCTTTATGGCAGCTGCCTGGGTTCATCTGCAAGTGATAGAAAGATTTGGGGTAATAACCACAGGCAGGCCGGCACCACGACTCACTAGGCTAATCCTCTGCCTTGCAGCGCCGGCACACCGGGTTCTAGTCCAGGTCGGGGCACCGGATTCTGTCCCGGTTGCCCCTCTTCCAGGCCAGCTCTCTGCTGTGGCCCGGGAGTGCAGTGGAGGATGGCCCAGGTACTTGGGCCCTGCACCCACATGGGAGACCAGGAGGAGGCACCTGGCTCCTGCCATCGGATCAGCGCGGTGCGCCGGCCGCAGTGCGCCAGCCGCGGCAGCCATTGGAGGGTGAACCAACAGCAAAGGAAGACCTTTCTCTCTGTCTCTCTCTCTCACTGTCCACTCTGCCTGTCAAAAAAATAAATAAATAACCACAGGCTTGTTGCTGGAGAAGCGAAGGGTCCTTGTCTTCGCACAAGAAAGAATTCAGGCATGAGACAGAGAGCAGTGGAAAGCAAAATAGCAAGGTTTACTAAGGCAGGGACATCCGTAAGGACGGATGGGCACCTCTCCAGACAGGACCTGAGAGAGGGTGCGCAGTGCACATTTAGGCTGGGGGTTTTTAAGGGGATGGGTCTTGCCTTCCCGCCTCTTCTCCTTCTCCTCCTCCTGGAACAAAGGACTTATTGGATGTAAATACAAAAAATTCCTTTCTGAGTTTCCCCCCTGAAGCTATCAGACAGGGGAAGCCTGTGGTTAGAGGAGGGACGGTTATCTGGTTATCCCGGGGTAGAAGGGGCAGGGCCCCCTGGAAGGTGGGGGCAGGGTGTCTGAAGTGCAGATACTGGGCCGCACCTGGAAGGTTGTCGGGATGACTTTGAGATGCGGATGCTGGACCTGGATGTCTATGCCTTAGGCCTTTGTCACACACACACAAGCTCATTTCTGACTTCTTACCTAATAGGCTTAGCCAATCAATGCACCCCTAGCGTATCAGGAGGTGCTTGGTGCTGTGAAGAAACCAGTGAACTCGGAGCATAGGAAGAGCCTTAGGGAGAGCTGGGGTGTTGGTGGAAGATGAAGGGGTGGGTGGGGCCCTAATTTAAATGAGGCAGTCAGGGTGAGGCTCCTCAAGGACAAGGTATCTGAGGTTAGAGTCTCCAGGGGGGAGGCACAGCCAGTGCAAAGGTCCTGGGGGCAGCTGGTGGGTCTTAGGAGCAGAGCAGAAGAAGATGGCGGCGGGGTTTTGGAGCACAGACATCGGGAGACCTTGGCTTTGAAAACCTTGCTGGGATGCAGTGTGCTTGGGCTTTGGTTTTCACAGGGTCGGTCTGGCCGCGGAGTTGAGTACCAGGGGCGGAGGGTTGGGGCTAGGGCAGGCATCCAGGCCGTGATGGTGGGAGTGGCACGTTGCAAGGCAGAGCCCCAAGGGTTGAAGCTGACAGATGTGGGGCACGTCCCAGGGTGAGAGTTAAAGGTGCCAGCGGGTTTCCCTCTGCATCTCTGGGGGGACGCGGTGGGGCAACGATTCTGAGAGCCCCTCAGTGTCACTGCTGCGAGCTGGGGCGTGGAAGGAAGCAGACGTGGGGGTGGCTGAGCAGGGCCGAGGTGCAGCCTTGAATGTGAAAACCCCCACTCAGATCCCAGCACGGCCCTGACCACGCGCACAGAGGCAGCACGGGCTTGTCCCGGGGGACAGCCCCCCACTTGCTGTCGTCCCGTCCTTTTCTCTATGGCTAGCGTGGGGTCAGTGCAAACCCCTGATGCCTTTCTTCTTCCGATTTTCATTAGAAAGTACGCAGGCTTGTTCTGAGCTGGGGGACATTTCCCAACCACCGGCTCACCTTGCTGCCCGTGGTCGGGGGAGCTTGTTCCAGGACCAGTGCTCTCTTCCTTGGTAGCCTCTGTTGTGGTTCAGCAGATCCTTCCAACTCAGGTCTCTTGGTCCTAAGACTGTTGGCTGAAGTTGCTCTTAGCCGGGTCTGGAAGGCCAAGGGTGCGACAGGATTTTGAGAGAATGAGAACTCGGAGACAGACTTGGACATCTCTGGTTCTCCCCTGGGTGTCAGGGGCCTGGTTAGCTTTATTCTCCCCGCCTGCCTCTTACACCCTGTGTTGTAATAATTCTAATTCTTCTCAAGCCTCCATGGGCTGCAGAAAACTGGCTAGGAAACTCACTCAGGGTCACATTATGAGACCCTCACTTACGACCTGGGTTAGTCCCTCCCTGGGAGCTGACGCTGAAGGAGCTGCTGTCCCCAAAGCCTTTTAATTGCTGAGCCAAAGGCTGAATGCCCGCCTTGTTCAAGGCCAGAGCCACTGCTTGGTCCAACGAGGAATTGTTGAACCAAGCAGAAAATTCCAGGGCACGGGCTGCTGTCTGTTCCGGCATCGAATACCATGCTCTACAGCGGGTCAGAGCGAGCGGGGCTGGGTGCTGCCATGTTTGTGGTTCCAGCCCTGGTGTGGCTGGGCTGGATCAGCTGGGCCCGGCCGAGGGGGCAGAGAGAAGAGAGGGAGACAGAGCCCAGCCCTGGCCGGGAGCAGGCTCCTGGCTGGCGCTGGTCTGGCCCTGGTGTCTCCAATGAAGATGGTCTTGCCAAGCTCCAGGCCCCCTCCCCAGGAGGCATCCCGGCCACACAGACCCAGCGACCCTACCTACAGGTAAGGAACAAAAGGAAGACTTTGAAGCACACCTTGCCCTGGGTGGGGGCGGGGCTCATGTGGCCTCTAGTTTAGGGGCTGGCGTATGGCTGTTCTCCCCTAGGTCCTTCCCATCTATATAAAGCTCATCAGAGTTAGATCTTCCTAGCATTTTTTTTTTTTTTGACAGGCAGAGTGGATAGTGAGAGAGAGAGACAAAGAAAGGTCTTCCTTTGCTGTTGGTTCCCCCTCCAATGGCCGCCGCGGCCAGTGCGCTGCGGCCGATGCACCGCGCTGATCCGAAGGCAGGAGCCAGGTACTCATCCTGGTCTCCCATGGGGTGCAGGGCCCAAGCACTTGGGCCATCCTCCACTGCACTCCCAGGCCACAGCAGAGAGCTGGCCTGGAAGAGGGGCAACCGGGACAGAATCCGGCGCCCCGATCGAGACTAGAACCCGGTGTGTCGGCGCTGCAAGGCGGAGGATTAGCCTACAGAGCTGCGGCGCCGGCCGTTTCTAGCATTTTATACGCTCAGAAGCACCTGCAGACCGCTGACCCACAGAGACCAGGTTTTTCTGCCGATGACACGGCCAGGGCCAAGTTCAGGACCCAGCTGTGTTGCTTGCTGTGTTGGGCCAGAAGCAAGCATTTCGATGGCTCTGTTCCTCAGTTTCCTCCTGTGTACAACGGCACAGTAACGAGCGGCATGCAGTGAGGAGCGGAGTATTGGCAATCGGCACTCGTGAGGGTGACTGTGGGAGAAATCCTGGTAGAGCGGGGTTGGGTCTCTACACGTGGCCCAGGATTCCCTAGAACCCTGGTATCTGGAACGTTTTACCCCGGCTTGCCTGTGAGACAGTCTCTGAAATTCTTTCTAACGCAGCTCCTGGCACAACAGAAGTGTTCCATGGCATTCATTCAGAGGGATTTGAAAACAGTTGTGTAGTCTGGGGGGAGGCTCCTGGCTCTGCCCAAGGCCGGTTAGATGATTTTTTAAAACAAATTTATCAGTGCCGGCGCTGTGGCATAGCAAGTAAAGCCGGGTGCCTGTTCGAGTTCCAGCTGCTCCACTTCCGATCCGGCTCTCTGCTATGGCCTGGGAAAGCAGCGGAAGATGGCCCAAGTGCTTGGGTCCCTGCACCTACATGGGAGACCAGGAGGAAGCTCCAGGCTCCTGGCTTCAGATTAGCCCAGCTCTGGCTGTTGTGGCCATCTGGGGTGGGAACCAGTAGATGGAAGACCTCTCTCTGTGTGTCTTTGCCTCTGCCTCTCTCTAACTCTGCCTTTCAAATAAATAGGTAAAACTTAAATAAAACACAACAAATTTATCTGAAAGCAGAGTTAAGAGGTGGGGGGGTGCGGGGGGCAGGGAGAGATCTTCCACCTGCTGGTTCACCAAGTGGCTGCAAAGATCAAGGCTGGGTCAAGCTGAAGTGCAGCCCGGAGCCAGGAGCTCCATCTGGGTCTCCCACGCGGATACAGGGGCTCAAGCACTTGGGCCATCTTCCACCACTTTTCCCAGGTGCATTAGCAGGGAACTGGATCAGAAACAGAGCAGCTAAGGCTTGAACCAGCACCTATACTGGGTGATGGCATTGCAGGCAGTGGCTTAACACCCTGTGCCGCAATGCTGGCCCGTGGTTTCATGATCTTGGGCAAGTACAAAACATCTGCTCGACCTCAGTTTTGGGGCTCCTTAAAATGGGGCTACAGCCTTGCCTCCTCACTAGGTTGTTAGGATGAACAGATAGTGAGAAGGGCTTTGGCTAAATGCTCAAGTTCCCAGCGCGCCTGGACAGCGTTACCGAGATACCGTTGAGTTGTTTTGTTGCTGTGGGTTCTTGTGGATCAAAAGGCAGCGCCTGGGACGGGGCTGGGTGTGAGGTTTTGAGTGATGCCTGCTGTGTGGCAGCCGCTTGCATGTATTATTTACAAGCTTGCTGTCCGGCTCCACTTGATGGATTGATGCCTTCACTCCATAAATATGCATTGAATGTTTGCTCTGGCCCAGGTCTGTCCCTGGCACGGGGGATCTGACCCTGAACAGTCCAGGAGGCTTCTGCCCCCTTGCAGTTTGCATTCCTAGTCCGGGAGGCAGACAGAAAACAAGAGAAGTTCAGTGATAAGTACAATGAGGGATTAAAACCCAGGGAGGTGGGAGTGGTCAGGGAAGACCTCTTGGAGGAAGTGACATTTTGAGACGCAAGGGTAGATGGGAGAGACTGTTTGCAGAGGGGATAAGGGGGTTGATTGGGGAAGGTGGTAAAGACCCCGAAATGGGAGCGAGGCTGGCCTGAGAGACCCCTGTGGCTGGAGAGGCGAGAGCAGGGGCAGAGCCGGCAGTGGAGGCCCATGAGCAGATGGCACAGGATCTCGCGGACAGGGTAAGGAACCGGGACTTTGTGCTAGTGTGACAGGGAAGCCGGGGGGGGGGGGGGGGGGGGTTGCGCCAGGGCACTTCCAGAAATTCACGTGGTACCCAATCCTGCGGCGAGGGATTCTGGTGTGCTGGGGGAGCCGAATTTAATGAAGACAGACACACCTGATAGGCCAGGCATGTATCGAGGAAAAACCAAGAAGCGTGTCTGTTCAGGCTGGAGTTGGTGTGGATAGGGGTTCGGGCCCCCCATCTTTCCTCCCTTCCTCCCTCCTCTGGGACCCTGCTGGGAGGAGGGCTTCCTGGGCGTGGGGGTTCCTGAAACTCCTCCTGGGACCTCTCGAGCACCGCTGGATGGGAGCCAGCAGCCCTCTGGGTGCAGGTCGGGGAGGAGAGGGCTGGGCCCCAACAGGATTATGGGACGAGCGCAGTACTCGGGGTGTAGCTGCTGGTCTGCCGCCAAGGCTTGCTGCCTCGTTACATCACATGACAGTTCCAGTTTGCTTTAACAATCCCCATTTTCTTTGGCTGATGCGGCCTAGCTACCTAACAGACAGGGGGTGGGCACTGTGGAGCGGCGGGTGCACCACTTGGGGTGCCCATATTGGAATGCTGGAACTTCAATCTGGGTTCCTGTTAATACACACCCTGGGAGGCAGCAGATGATGGCTCAGGACTTGGGTCCCTGCCACCACGTGGGAGACCCAGATGGAGAGCCTGGCCCAGTCCCTGCTATTGCAAGCATTTAGAGAGTGACCCAGCAGATGGAAGATCTCTCTCTGTTTCTCTGCCTTTCAAGAAATGAGAATTTAATTAAAAACCACGCATAGTTTTTTTTTTTTTTAAAGATGTATTTATTTGAAAGGCAGAGTTACAGAGAGAGCTCTTCCACCCACTGGTTCACTCCCTAAATGGCTGCAACGGCCAGGGCTGGGCCAGGCTGACATCAGGAGCCTGGACCTCCATGCAGGGTTCCCACGTGGGTGGCAGGAGCTCAAGCATTCGGGTCATCTTTTCCACTTTCCCAGATAACGTTAGCTGGAAGCAGAGCAGCAGGGACTTGACCTGATGCCCGGAGGAGGGATACAGGCACTGCAGGCAGGGCTGATCCTGCCACACCGTAGCATGCACCCTACGCTTAGTTTTCATTATGCAATTTCAAACATTTTGGGCACCAAAATAAACTTATCTTTAAATTTTTAAAAATTATTTAAGAGGCAGAGCGAGTGAGATCTTCAATCCCCTGGTTCACTCCGCAGATGCTCACAATAGCTGAGACTGGGCCAGGCTGAAGCTGGAAGCCAGGAGCCCAATCTCAGTGTCCCACTGGGGGGAAGGGATCCAAGTAGTTGAGCCACCACCAGCTGTCTTTTTTTTTTTTTAAAGATTTCTTTATTTATTTGAAAGTCAGAGTTACACACAGAGAGAAGGAGAGGCAGAGAGAGAGAGAGAGAGAGAGGTCCTCCATCCACTGGTTCACTCCTCAGCTGGCTGCATTGGCTGGAACCGCACAGATCTGAACGAAGCCAGGAGCCTGGAGCCTCCTGTGGGTCTCCCACATGGGGACTGGGGCCATCCTCTGCTGCTTTCCCAGGCCACAGCAGAGAGCTGGATAGAAGAGGAGCAGCCGGACTCGAATCAGCACCCATGTGGGATGCTGGCACTGCAGGCGGCGGCTTTATCCACTACGCCACAGTGCCAGTCCCCCCTCCCCTCCAGGGTGTGTCTTAACAGGAAGCTGGAAGACTAGGACTAGGGTCCAAGCCATCCAGTATGCAACATAGGTGTCCCAAGCTTTGTCTAAACTGCAGCATCAAATGCCCACCTCAATAAAGTTATCTTGTAGTTTTACTTTTCCTTGAACTGTGGGGAGCAGCTCGAGAGCTCTTCCCAGGCTGTTGTACAGATGCCCCCACAGGGCTCCTCCAGGCCTCAAATGCCCCTTTCCACGAGGCCTCCCCCCCCCCACCTGAGATCACAGCCCCTGTTGGGAGTAGCGTGAATTCCACCCTCTCTCCCGGCTTCTTTCTTCCCTGGTTTTGTCTTGTCTTTTCTTGTCTTGTCTTTTCTTTTCTTTTCTTTTCTTTTTAAGGTTTATTATTTGAGAGTCAGAGTTACAGATACAGAGAGGGAGAGACAGAGAGAGAGGTCTTCCATCCACTGGTTCACTCCCCAAACGGCCATAAAGGCCAGAGCTGGGCTGATCTGAAGCCAGGAGCCTGGAGCTTCTTCTGGGTCTCCCATGTGGGTGCAGGGGCCCAAGGACTTGGACCATCTTCCTCTGCCTTCCCAGGCCACAGCAGAGAGCTGGATAACATGAACCAGTGCCTATTGGGATGCTGGTGCCACAGGCTAAGGCTTAGTCTACTGCGCCACAGCACCGGCCCCTTTCCCAGGTTCCTATCACCCTTGCCCGCTCTCTGCGTGCCACTCTCCTCTTGTGCGTTGTCTTCTCCCTAAGGAGAAAGCAAGATTTAGCAGGTGCTGGGGCAGCACCAGCCCAGAGAAGCTTGCAAGTAAGAGGGTGCTTAAAAAAAAAAAAAAAAAAACAGAAAACAAACAAACAAACAGGTGTGGCATTATTGCGTAGTGTGCTAAGCCTCCTCCTACAGCACCAGCATCCCATATAGGCACCGGTTCTAGTCCCGGCTGCTCCTCTTCCTATCCAGCTCTCTGCTATGGCCTGAGAAGGCAGTGGAGGATGACCTAAGTCCTTGGGCTCCTGCACCTGCATGGGAGACTCAGAAGAAGCTCCTGGCTCCTGGCTTCAGATGGGCCCAGCTCTGGCCATTGCGGCCAATTGGGGAGTGAACTAGTAGATAGAAGACCTTTCTCTCTGTCTCTCCCTGTCTCTGTAACTCTACCTCTCAAATAAATAAATAAAATCTTTTTTTTTTATTTGACAGGTAGAGTTATAGACAGTGAGAGAGAGAGAAAGTTCTTCCTTCCTTTGGTTCACTCCCCAAATGGCCGCTACGGCCAGTGCTGCGCCTATCCGAAGCCAGGAGCCAGGTGCCTCCTCCTGGTCTCCCATGTGGGTGCAAGGGCCCAAGCACTTGGGCCATCCTCCACTGCCCTCCCGGGCCACAGCAGAGAGCTGGACTGGAAAAGGAGCAACCAGGACTAGAACTGGCGCCCATATGGGATGCCGGCACCGCAGGAGGAGGATTAACCAAGTGAACCATGGCGGCGCCGGCCCCAATAAAATCTTTTAAAAGCTGAAAAATTGGAGCTCAAATATAAGTTTATTTTTAAACTTTTTCACTTATTAAATTATTTACTTTTATTTTATTGGCAGAGAGAGAGAGAGAGAGAGAGAGAGAGATCTTCCATTCATTTGTTCACTCCCCCAAAAATGCTTGCAACAGCCAGGACTGGGCCAGGAGCCAGGAACTGAACCCAGGTCTTCCACATGGGTGGCAGGGGCTCAAATATTTGAGCTCACATCTGCTGCCTCCCAGGGTGTGCATTAGCAGGGAACAGGATCCGGAGCAGAGACCGCACTCTGGTTTGGGATGCAGGCATCTTCATTGCTGTGGCCGATGCTTCCCCTCCCAACCCCTTAGAAGATAAGTTAATTTTGATGCAAAAGAAGAGAGAGAGAGAGAGAGAGAGAGAGAGAGAGAGAGACCCATGCGTAGTTGTTTCATGTGCATTTTCCATGAACTTGAAGTCTCCATGAATCTGCTGAAGCAGACATTGGAGAAAGGGGCGCGGTGTAAGTGGTGTTTTCCATGGTGCCTCTGGCCCCCTGGGGCAGGAGGGCTGCGGGGCTGGGGAGCAGCTAGGTGGCCTGGGGGCAGGCTGCTGCAGCTCCCCGGGGGAAGGCGATGGGGGGTAGTCGGGCCTGACATGCGTGCAGCGTGTAGGGCCTGCTGCACCTGCTAACAGCTGGGGTTCGAGGTAGGAGACAGCCCACATCAGGTTTCCGACTTGGGCTGCTGGGACCGTTTCCCCAGACAGGGAAGCCGGGCAGGACTAGATGTGGGAGGAGCAGGGGCCCGCCCCACGCGAGTCTTGGGTGATGGTCCCTGAAGCTGCCCGTGGAAAAGGATGGAGAGGAAAAGGAAAGCGCTTCCAATAGGAGAGAAGCTGTCCCGCTGGCAGACGAGCCGCTCAGGGGGATGAGATTTGACACTGGGGGAGGAAAAAGCCCACAGCTCGGTGCGAGGAAGTCTCCATCACGCTCGGGTCCCAGGCATTGAACAACAGTGTCCCCACATGCCTGCCTTTCAAGGCCCCAGCACATGTTTTAAGACAGATTTCTGCGGGTTGTAAAATAAAATGAAGAGAGCGATCGCGGGCGAGCCTCCAGTTGATAGGATTTGGGGGGAAGGAGTGCTTGAGTTACATTGGCAATGGACTTCAGCAATTTAGCGGAGGGTCCCCAGCACCCACAGTAAGGCTTCTTCCCCAGAGTGTGGCTGTGGGTTCGGGGGACGAGGCCCTGGGTGCACCCCCGCCCCTTTGCACCCTACTCCTTGGGCCTTGGTGGCATTTCCCTGGGAGCCCCGTCTCGCTGGTCATTTCCAGCAGGACCTCAGCGTGGCGCCTGGTGGGGGCCCTTTGTAGTTTGGTTTTCCCACCTGGAGGGCGCTCTCTGTGGCAAGCATCAGAGGCAGGAGTGCTTAGGAGCGAAGATGACGCGGCAATGCCTGGGAAGACAGGGATTCAGCCGAGCCCTGATCACTTGTAACCCCCCTGGGCTTCTGCAAAGGATTTGCCTTCTGGAAATCAGAAGCTGCACTTGCAGCCCATTCTGTCCCCCCCACCCCCACCCCGGGAAGTCACAGAAGCAATCTTTCCCACCTACAGATCTTCCCATCCCCCCAAAAATGATTCGCTGCCGCCCCTGTTTCTCCATGGAGTTGCGCTTTCCATGCACCGCCTTGTCTGCACACTTGGTGAGAGACTGGCGTGGCACCTCGCCCTTGAGAGAAACCACCGCCGCCGAGGGCAGGCCAGGCTGCAGTCAGGTGGCCAAGTCGGGAACTCCCTGGGCTGTGTTTAGTATTCCACGTGCGTCGTCCTCAGATCCAGCCAGGGGGCCGCGCACCTGGCAGGGCGGCTGAGTTCTGAACCTCCGAGGGTGCGGGGAGTTTGCAGCGGAGACGGCAGCGGCTGCTCTTGCAGGGGATGTATTGCTTGAGCTTGGGGATATACTCGCCCCCCTCCTTTGTGTTCTAGGCTTTTCGGCAGATGCGGCTTGTCTCTTGGGAAGGTACAAGGGGTCCTGCTGCCTTGATGGGTTGAAGCTAAGCTAGGCAGCCTCCTCACCCCACTCTCCTCCCCTTGAAACTGGCTCAGCAGCCAGTCGAGGGAACAGCCCATCAAGTGTCCTTGGACCTGGACCTGAGTCTGGGCCGGGCTCTGCCCTTCACCTGAGCCTTGGCAGCCCATCCCTGCAATGAGCAAGTTCGGGAGTATCGTCTCCTCCTCCACCTCTGCATAGCGATGCTGGCTCTGCCCACTGTAGGTGCTGAATCACAGGGTTCTCTGGGCACTGCCTGTTGTCGTTCATGTCCAGGGGTCGTCTGGGAGCAGTGTCTGGCCCCCCCCCCCCCCCCCCCCCGCCAAGTGAGGAGCACTGACAGGGGAAGCAGACACACCCCCTGCTCACACCTCCCTGAGGACATGGGTCTGCGCCTACCTGCCTGGAACAAATGCTGGGAAAATGAAAATGTCAATTAAACGGTTGCTATAGCAACTGGATCTCGTGTTCACGGCTGCATTTTCAGTGGGGTGGCACTGACATGATTTTTCCTGTAAAGTTGATTGAATTCCTCAGTTGCTGCTCCACTCCCCAACTCTGTCACCCTTTCAAAAAGTACGGCACTGGCCGGCGCCGCGGCTCACTAGGCTAATCCTCTGCCTTGCGGCGCCGGCACACCGGGTTCTAGTCCCGGTCAGGGCGCTGGATTCTGTCCCGGTTGCCCCTCTTCCAGGCCAGCCCTCTGTTGTGGCCAGGGAGTGCAGTGGAAGATGGCCCAAGTACTTGGGCCCTGCACCCCATGGGAGACCAGGATGAGTACCTGGCTCCTGCCTTCGGATCAGCGCGATGCGCGGGCTGCAGCTCGTCGGCCGCGGCGGCCATTGGAGGGTGAACCAATGGCAAAGGAAGACCTTTCTCTCTGTCTCTCTCTCTCTCTCACTGTCCACTCTGCCTGTCAAAAAAAAAAAAAAAAAAAAGCACGGCACTGCGCACTCTGGATGTCAAGAGAGAAGCCGAGCTAATGATGCCTCTGAGAAAGGCTGGGGCGAGGGGCGGGTTTTGGTCTGGCAGGCAAGATGCCTGCATCTTCTATCCAGAGTGCCTGGGTTCAACTCCCAGCTCTGGCTGTGATGTAGGCAGGCAGAGAGGATTTGTAGGCTGGAGACCACAGCTTCGTCCTTCCCCCGTGGGATCGCACACCCCTACCTGCCCCCACCTGCATGCCCACCTGCCAATCAGACCACGTAACCACTCCCCTTTGGGAGTAAATAGAAGGCCCCGGGGCACGGTGGGCCCTTCCCTTGTTGCCCCGCATTGCACGCTTGCTCCACGTGGCTCCCGGCTGCTCTCTGCCTGGCATGGACCCAACTTAGCTTCTAGACTTCCTTCTCCCCTAAATAAAGCCCTCACTTTGCTGTGCATTTCTCTCACTGAATAAAACACTTAAAAACTTACCATGTCGCCTGGTCTGTTTGAGCTGATATTCAGAATTCTCTGAATAGACAAGCAAGAACCCTATCTAAAATTATTAATAAAGCTGGACGACATCTGCTCCCAGTTTCAGCTTTCTGCTCACGCAGATCCCGGGAGGCAGCAGCGGTGGCTCAAGTAATTGGATTCTTGCCACCCACACGGGAGACCTGGACGGAGCTCCCCGCTCCTGTCTGTGGGGCCCTTACAGGCATTTGGGAAGTGAACCCCAGGTAGGCGTGAGCTCTCTCTCGCTCTCGCTCTCTCTCCTGAGGTGGGAGCTGGAAGGATGTCTCTGCAGCAGGAGTGGGCATTTCTGTTTTCTTTTAGGGCCATTCCTGGGGCAGCTGCATGAGACAAAGGGAATTTGCAGCCTCAGACCCCAATTCCCTCTTGACTTTGGATGGACGAGCTCGCCACCCTTTGCGCCAGAGGCTGAGCTCTTGGTCAAGAGGAAACAATGCTCTTAGCCCCGCTGAGGGGCTCTGATGAGGATCAGGGGGGAAGAAACACCTCTGCCCATGTTTGCGCCCCCCAGGGGAGCGCCCTGGCGGTCAGGTTCAAGTAGAGGTGTTAATTCTCCTGGAGGGCAGCACATCCTGGGTTAGCAGCGGGGCCTGGCGTGGAAGCGTGGAGTTTTATTAGTAGGCTGCAACTTTGGTTAAATCACTCACCTCCCGTGTCCTTGTCTGAAATGGGGCTGACAAGCACCGTGCGTACCTGACTGTGTGCCTTCGGCTCGGCGAACGTGGAAGATCCGCCCCTCGCCTTTCCCTGCCTGCGTCCCTGCTGCTGTTGGACTTGCGCGGCTGCTTCAGCTTGCAGGAGGAGCTGGGCTATGTGGAATCCGCTCTCGTCTCCCCCACGGATAAGTGGGCTGACTGCGTTCTGAGATGTGTATTTGTTAGAGAAGTTTTCTCGCTTGTTGACAAAACCGTCTGATGAGATCAGCTCCCAGAGCGCCTCAGCTACCTCGCGTCCCCAGGCCGACAGGTGCTTCAGGCAGCCGCCTCTCGCCCCTGCCTGTGCCCAGAACAAAACCAGGAACCTTCCCCTGCCCTCACTCGCAGGCTGGGTGGATGGCCCAGCCCGCAGGGAGCCAGCAGCCTTCACGCTTTAGCAAGGAAAGTGCAACAACGCCTTTCCGCTGCTTTTTTCCCACCTGAATTTCCTATCACATCCAGGTGTCTCCCGCGGGTCCCAGCTCTGCCGCCCGGGGCAGCAGTGACAGCAAAGGCTCCAAAGGTGCTAATGAATGGCTCGGCTCCTGCAGAGTGAGACCCCCATAGGGAGCGCCCATGCCCGTAGCTGCTACAGGATCTTTATTTTTACATACTTCCAAATTCTAAAGCTTTAAGAAAAGGATCTGTGTGAATATTTCCCCAAATTATGAATGAACCGTAGAATGGAGATAGCCTTTGTAATAATTTAAAAAATCATTATTATCGATCCACTGATTCACTTCCCAAATGCCTGCCACAGCTAGGGCTGGGCCAGGCCAAAACCAGGAGCCTGGAATTCCATCCGGGTCTCCCATGTGGGTGGCAGGGACCCAAGTACTTGGGCCATCACCTGCTGCCTCCCAACAGGAAAGCGGATCAGAAGCAGAGGAGATGGGACTCGAACCAGCACCTTGACATGGGATGTGGGTGTCCCAAGTAATTTAACTACAGCATCACATGCCTTTCGCTTTTTTTTTTTTTTTAAGACTTTATTTATTCAGAAGGCAGAATGACAGAGAGAGAGGAGGGAGCCATCTTCCACCCACCGGCTCATTCTCCAGTATGGGATGTCGGCATTGCAAGCGGCTGCTTAACCTGCTGCATCACCCAGCCAGCCCCCTCAACCCTAATTTTCACTCCGATGTTTAACTAACAAGTATCAGGGAGTGCTGTTAGCTCAGGGACAAGCTGAGGTTTCCTAGGCTGCCAGCAGTTGAAATAAGGAGAGCTCCCCTGAGAAACGGCACGGAGAGATGATTTTCACAGATGGTAACCTTTAGCAATTTAAAAAAATCAATTTATCTGATAAACGTGTTCCTACACTACCGTTATGTGCATGACTTTAAAACCAGAGTGGTAAATGCGTTCTGTAGTGAACAGCATCCAACCAGGCCTGCAGAGGGGGCGACACTGCTCCCAGAACCCCTGTTGGTGCCCTGGACTCTGACACCCAGCTCCCGGGGGGCGGTGATCCGCCATAAACGCCTTCCCCCCTCCTGATGGGGAGCTCACCGCAGTGGGGGGCAGGGGCTCTGATGCTGACAGCATGGGTGACCCCCTCTTGTGCCCTGGGGGTCGTTGAGGCTGCTCCCAGGCAGGGCGTGCCTGGGGCAGGAGGCCAGGACGTGGGGGAAGTTGTCCGCATCAGCGCACCAGCTGCAGCAGGGGTGTGTAGGGCTCTGCCCGTGCGAGGGCCTCTCCCCTGCGTGCTGTGGTTAAGCTCCGCTCAGGAATTAGGGGAGGAGCTCCTGGTGGAGTTGGTGGGGAGCTTCCCTTGGGAGCCACCCCTACTTCCCACCACCCAACCTCATCTTGCCCAAGGAAAGGAGGAAACGAGGAACCACGGGGCTTAACAGTTTCATCAAAGAAAGGAAGAACCTGGCCGTGATGATGCTTCCAAAATCTCCCTTCTCCGGGGCTGGTGTCGTGGTGCAGCAGGTTAAACCGCTGCTTGTGGCTCTGGGGCCCATAGGCGCTCTGGTTCCAGTGCTAGCTGCTCGGCTTCCGATCTAGCTCCCTGCTAAAGCGCCTGGGAAAGCAGCAGAAGATGGCCCAAGTGCTTGGGCCCTGCACCCACGTGGGAGACCCAGATGGAGTTCCTGGCCCCTGGGTTCAGCCTGGCCCACCCCCTGCCATTGTGGCCCTCTGGGGAGAGAGCCAGCAGGTGGGAGGTTTCCCCTCTCTCCTCTGCCACTCTGCCTTTCAAATGAAATGAATGAAACTACAAACAAACAAACAAACACTTCTGGAATAGCTGCCCACAAGGAGAAGCAGGGACACCTTAGGTGGGGGTTGGGAGGAGAGGTGATGGGAGAGGGCGGGGCTTTGCGTGGGGCCTTCTGGGGTTTTAAGAGGAATTCACAACGAGCTGTAATTTTAACATCTCTGTGGCAAGAGGCCACCAAAGGGTTTTGCTACCTGCCAGAAAAAGGTGTCAGTGGGTGATGTGTGGGAGAAGAAAGTTCTCTCAGCAAATTATTGGCTTCAGATTTTTAAAATGTTTAGAATTTATTTTATTTGAGACAGAAAGAGAGAGATTGCATCTGCTGATTCACTTGCCAAATGTCCATAACAGCCAGGGCAGGGCCAGGCCAAAGCCAGGACCCAGGGACTCAATCTAGGTTCCCAAAGATTCCAAGGTGCGGAGTGCAGGAGGATCTGGGCAGTGTGTCAGTGGACCAGAGGAAAGCCCAGGCCCTCAGTGCTGGCCAGCTGCATCGGCATGGTCGGGAGCTCCCCAGAAATGCAGATTCTCGGGCCCACCGTATTCCAACAGCAGCCCAGCCGATTCGTGCGCACAGCGCAGTTTGAGAAGCACTTGCGGCTCCAGGAGCGCAGGACAGGAGAGGAGGGGCCATTGTGGGAGGAGGCCACCTCTCCCCCAGAGACTTCTAGAAAGCCTGAGAAACTCCCCTGCTGGGTCAGCAGGGTTCAGCCTGGCGGTTCTAGCGGGGCATCTCACCCTGCCGAGCTAAGGCATTGCTCACCTGCGCGGAACCCAGGCCTACTGATGAGCCAGGCCTTTGTTCCAATTTCACGGTTTCTGCCTTGGGTTGTGCAACCCTCGGCTTGCAAGGCTCTGGTGTGGCGTAAGTCACCGAGTCGCTGGGGCTGAGGAGTTTCCGACCTGGTGACGCCTAATGGGAGGCGAGGCTCCTCTCTCATGAGCACCCCCCACCCCGTCCTGTGCCAGCTGTGCCCTCCCAGACCTGGCGGAGGAAGGGGGCGTCCCCAGCTGCTGGCTTTACCACGTAGCCCGTGATTACTTCCAGCCCCTTCCCGTGGGGGGCGATGGTTGCTCTTGTTTGCATTTTAAGGCTGGGAAGACAGAGTCAGAGGAAGGCGGTTTCTCAAGGTCACACTGAGGTGGGACATCTCAAGGGAGCTCCTGAGCTGGAGGCCACACCTCCCCATTCCCACAGCAAACTGCGCGTCAGGATGGGGACCCAAAGCCAGGTCTGTGGGCCTCCACAGCCAACGCCCTCTGTCCCTGGACTGTCCAAGGCAGAATGCCCACAGAGCAGGCTGGCGCTCGCCTTCTTTCGGGCGAGGAAGAAAAGCTGGAATGTGTTCCCAGTGATCCCGGTCCCTCTTAGGCACCTCCCGGGTCCGGCTCCGGGGCAAGCACCTCCCCAGGCTCCACTGGCCTTCACCTTCCCCCTGTGAATGACCTGGGTCTGCAATGAGCTCCTCTGCCCAGGTGGCTTCCTGGAAGGCCAGGGACTGAGGCTGTGGCCAGCGGGTGAGCGCCGTGGCTGAGTGGCGGTGCGGGCAGCACACCACAGGTGCAGACTCCACCACAGGTGCAGACTCCGCAGCCCTGAGGTTGCCCCAGGCGGCTCCTTTCACGCTGGGGAGGGGTTGGAAGGTTCTTTGACAGACATAGCCTTGGAGGAGCAGCAGATCTGGGTTCAAGTCCTGCTTCCTCAGGGCGGCACGCTGATGTCCTTGAGCCCTGGGCGCTTTTGCCGTTGTGAGCCTTTTCCTCCAGGGGAGAGGAAATTTAAAAATATACTTTTACTGCTACGTTGGGATAAAGAGGAATAGTTTCATGTTTTATAGGAAATACTTTCTTTGCCCTAAACATTCATTTTCCCCCTTCTCTCTGTAAATAAAATGAAAGCATTTTTAGGAGTCCCTGAAAGTATTCTGGGTCCCAGGCGCTATGCCTCTTGCACCTGCAGGAAAAGCTGGCCTGTGATGTGATGGCCTTGAG